>NW_026915715.1:0-166476 GCF_034315485.1 Pezoporus occidentalis | reverse complement strand
AGTCCCGTGGCCTTGTTCCCATCCCCCCAAATCCATCCCCCCATTCCCGTCCCTGCATTCCCACCCCCCAATTCCCATCCTTCCGTTCCCACCTTCCCTAATTCCTATCCCTCCATTCCCATTCCCATCAATTCCTGTCCCCCCCAGTTCCCATGTCCCCCATTTCTCATCCCCCTAATTCTATTCCCTCCATTCCCATCCCCCCCATTCCCATCCCCATAATTCCCATCCCTCCATTCCCTTCCCCCAATTTCTGTCCCCTAATTCCTGTGTCCCCAATTCCCATTCTCCCATCCCCCGCAATTCACGTGTCCCTAATTCCTATCCCCCCAGTTCTATTCCCCTAATTCCCATCCCCAAATTCCCATCCCCCCGGCTTCTGTCCTCCCATTCCCATCCCCCCAATTCCTGTCCCCCCCTATTCCTGATCCCCCTATTCCCATCCCCATAATTCACATCCTTCCATTCCCTTCCCCCAATTCTATTCCCCTAATTCCTGCCCCCCAACTCCCATCCCCCCAAATCCATCCCCCTATTCCCATCCCTCCAATTCCCTTGTCCCCCAATTCCCATCCCCCCAATTCCTGTCCTCCCATTCCCATCCCTCCAATTCCCACTCCTCCATTCCCATCTCCCCTAATTCCTATTTCTCCATCCCCATCCGCTCCAATTCCTGTCCCCCCCAATTCCCATGTCCCCTAAATCCCATCCCCCTACTTCTATCCCCCCAATTCCCATGCCCCTAATTCCCATCCCCCTAATTCCCATCCCTCCATTCCCTTCCCCAAGTCCCTATCCCCTAATTCCTGTGTCCACAATTCCCATCCTCCCATTCCCATCCCCCCAATTCCCATGTCCCTAATTCCCATTCCCCATTCTACTCCCCTAATTCCTGCCCTCCTATTTTCCATCGCCCCAAATCCATCCCCCAGTTCCCATCCCCCCAATTCCTGTCCTCCAGTTCCTATCCCTTCATTCCCATCTCCCCTAATTCCTATCCTTCAATTCCTATTTCTCCATCCCCATCCCCTCCAATTCTATTGCCCCCCAATTCCCATGTCCCCCAATTCCCATCCCCCTAATTCCCATCCCTCCATTCCCTTCCCCGAGTCCCTATCCCCTAATTCCTGTGTCCACAATTCCCATCCTCCCATTCCCATCCCCCCAGTTCTATTCCCCTAATTCCCGTCCTCCCATTCCCACCTCCCCTAATTCACGTCCTCCCATTCCCACCTCCCCTAATTCCCATCCCCACAGCTCAGGGGTCACAGCAGCAACTCAAGGGGTTTATTGGGGGGGGGGGGGGCAGCAGTGGGGCCCGGGGGCCGCCGTGGGGAGGGCAGGGCGGGGGGGGGGGGCTCAGGGCTGCTCCTTGCTCTTGCCCAGGTCCAGGAGGGAGGAGAAGAGCCCCAGGACGTTGCTCCGCAGCTCCTGGGCCAGCGGCGTCAGCTGCTTGTTGGCCCGGTCCAGGTACGCCCTGGGGAGGGAAAAGGGGATGGGGACGGGAGCGGGGATGGGGACGGGGACGGGAGCGGGGACGGGAGCGGGGAAGGGGACGGGAGCGGGGAAGGGGACGGGAGCGGGGACGGGCAATGGGAGCGGGGACGGGCAATGGGAGCGGGGACGGGCAATGGGAGCGGGGACGGGACCGGTGCTGGGGATGGGAGTGGGAACGGGCAATGGGAGCGGGGATGGGGAAGGGACCGGGAATGGGGAAGGGACCGGGGATGGGGAAGGGACCGGGAATGGGGAAGGGACCGGGAATGGGGAAGGGACCGCGGATGGGGCTGCAGCCCCCGTGCCCCCCATCCCTTCCGTACTCTGCCTGGCTCCGCATCTCCTCCACCTGCAGCCTCTGGGGCAGGTCCTTGGTCATGAAGTCCGAGAAGCTCTGGAGGTGGCGGCTGAAGAAGTCCTCGGCCGGGACCTCGGGAGCGCCCTCGGCCGGGGCCTCCCTCCGGGACAGCGCAGCTTGGACGGGACCCAGCACCAACAGCAGCAGCATCGCGCCCGTCACCGCCTTCATCTCGTCGGGCTGGGGCGCAGGGCACGGGGCGTTGTCACCATGGGGCTGGGGTCCCCGGTGGCCCTACAGCCCCAGGGTCTGCTCCCGCCCCATCCCTGCCCCACGGCCCCATTCCTGTCCCATCCCACCCCACAGCCTCAGCCCAGCCCCGCAGCTCCACTGGCACCATCCTGCCCCTTTCCAGCCCCACAGCTCCATCCCTATCCCATTCCAACCCCGTGGCTCCAGCCCTTCCCCGTCCTGCCCCCATCCAGCCCCGTCCTGCCCAGCACCGGTGCCCCTCACCTGGGCAGGACTCAGGGCTATGGGGGCCTCTCGGGGGCTCTTTTTATCCCTCGGGATCAGCTCCCGCCCCCCGGCCGGGGGGGCCGGGCCTGGGTAAACACCATGGGGGTAAGGGTCGTGTGGGGGCCGCCCCCTCTTGGCCTCGCCAAGGTGGCCCCACACATCGTGTCCTGTCCCTATGTCCCCGTGTCCCATCCCCGTGTCCCAATGTCGCATCCCTGTGTCCCCACATCCCAACCCCGTGTCCCCATATCCCAACCCCGTGTCCCCATATCCCAACCCCGTGTCCCCATATCCCATCCCCGTGTCCCCATATCCCATCCCCGTGTCCCCACATCCCATCCCCGTGTCCCCATATCCCCATGGCGCAAGCAGGACACAGATGCTGGGTGCCAGTGATCCAGGCTTTGGGCTGGGGGGCTCCCCATGGCACGCTGGGCACTGGGACCCCCAGAACCGCCCCATGCCCCCCCCTCCCCCCTCTGCTGCCCCACACCAGGGTCCCAGCTTGGGGGGGGGTGGGGGGTGGGCACCCATGGGACCTGCGCCCCCTTTGTGACCGCTGGGCGAAGGTCGGTGCCCGCCCTTATCACTGACCCTCGGCCTCCAACGTGACGGTGACGCGGAGCGAGGGGGGGGGGGGTCCCGGGGGGGGGACACACGGACCCCGGGGTCAGCCCCGGGCTGATCGGGGACACGCGGGCAAAGGGCGGGGGGGCGGCACCGGGACCTCCCTGTGCCCCCGGGAACACGGGGGGGTTCCCTGGGGGGGGGGGCACCGGGGCCATGGAGAGGGAATGACATGGGGGGGGGGGGGACATGGGGCAGAGGAGATGGGGGCGGGTGGGGTTTGGGGGGGACATAGGGGGATAACAGGGGATGAAAGGGGAATAAAGGGGAACTGGGACACAGGCAGGAGCGTGCGGGATGTGGGGAGGGAACGGGACAAGAGGGGGTCCAGGGATGCAGGGAGAGGGCGATAAAGGGGGTACCCCTGAGACGGGCACAGGGATGCGATGGGGGGGGACACACACACGGGAGGAGCCGGAACGCGGCACCCCCGGAACCTCCCTGCGCGGGTCCTGAGTTCCGGGGGGGAACACAGCAAATGAGCGGCCCCGCCCCTGCGGCTCAGCCAATGAGCAGCGAGCGCTGCCCGCACCCAACATGGCGGCGGCGGCTTCGAGCGGGCGCGGCCTCCAGAAGCCGCTTCCGGTGGCGGCGGTGCCCGCGATGGCGGCGCCCGGTGGGGCCCGGGCCGTGGCCGTGGCTGGAACCGGAACCGGGCGGGTTTAGCTCCGGGACCCGGCCATGGGCAACGTGCTGGGCCCCGCCGCCCCCCGCGCCCCGCGCCGGGGGGAGCCGCTCGGGAGCCCCGGGAGCTTCGATGAGCTGCACCGGCAGTGCAAAGGTGCGGCGGGGGGCACCGGGGGGAAGGCTCCGGTGCGGCTCCGGGCCCCGCTCACCCCGGCCCGCGCTCCGCAGAGGTGTTCCCGCAGCAGATGGAGGGGGTGAAGCTTTTGGTCACCAAGACCCTGAGCAGCCACTTCCAGGTCAGGGGGGGGAGCCCCGGGGGGAAGGGGGGGGCCGTGTGTGTGTGTCCCCCTTGTCCGTGTGTCCCCCTTGTCCGTGTCCGTGTTCCCCCTGTGTCCCTGCCCCCCTTGTCCCTGTCCCCCCACGTGTCCGTGTCCGTGTCCCCCCCCATGTCCCCCTGTGTCCGTGTCCCCCCCATGTCCCTGTCCCCCCCCATGTCTGTGTCTCCCTGTGTCCTGGTCCCCCCCGTGTCCCCCCCCCATGTCCCCCTGTGTCCATGTCCCCCCCATGTCCCTGTCCCCCTGTGTCCCCACAGGTCTGTGTCTTCCCGTGTTCGTGTCTCCCCGTGTCCGTGTCCCCCCGTGTCCCCCCATGTCCCCCTGTGTCCGTGGTCCCCCATATCCCTGTTCCCCTGTGTCCATGTCCCCCCCCATGTCCCTGTCCCCCCGTGTCCATGGTCCCCCATATCCCTGTCCCCCTGTGTCCATGTCCCCCCCCGTCCCCCTGTTCCTCCATGTCCCCCTGTGTCCGTGTCCCCCCCCGTGTCCGTGTCTCCCTGTGTCCATGTCCCCCTATGTCCGTGTCCCCCCATGTCCCTGTCCCCCTGTGTCCCCCCATGTCTGTGTCTCCCTGTGTCCAGGTCCCCCCCGTGTCCCCCTCATGTCCCCCTGTGTCCGTGTCCCCCCCGTGTCCGTGTCCTCCCCCATGTCCCTGTGTCCATGCCCCCCCCTTGTCCCTGTCCCCCCCTTATCCCTGTTCCTCCATGTCCCCCTTTGTCCGTGTCCCCCCCCCATGTTCCTGTCCCCCTGTGTGTCCCCATGTCTGTGTCTCCCCGTGTCCATGTCCCCCCGTGTCCCCCCCGTGTCCCTGTCCCCCCATGTCCCCCCGTGTCCCCCCCATGTTCCTGTCCCCCTGTGTGTCCCCATGTCTGTGTCTCCCAGTGTCCATGTCCCCCCATGTCCCCCCGTGTCCGTGGTCCCCCATATCCCTGTCCCCCTGTGTCCATGTCCCCCCTCATGTCCCTGTCCCCCCCCCCGTCCCCCTGTCCCTCCATGTCCCCCTGTGTCCATGTCCCCCCCATGTCCCTGTCCCCGTGTCCCCCCATGTCTGTGTCTCCCTGTGTCCAGGTCCCCCCCATGTCCCCCTCATGTCCCCCTGTGTCCGTGTCCCCCCCGTGTCCGTGTCCTCCCCCATGTCCCTGTGTCCATGCCCCCCCCTTGTCCCTGTCCCCCCCTTATCCCTGTTCCTCCATGTCCCCCTTTGTCCGTGTCCCCCCCATGTCCCTGTCCCCCTGTGTCCCCCCATCTCTGTGTCTCCCCGTGTCCATGTCCCCCCATGTCCCCCCGTGTCCGTGGGCCCCTGTGTCCCTGTCCCCCCCATGTCCCTGTCCCTCCATGTCCCCCTGTGTCCATGTCCCCCCCATGTCCCTGTCCCCGTGTCTCCCCGTGTCCATGTCCCCTTGTGTCCCCCCTGTGTCCCTTTCCCCCCGTGTCCCCCCCATGTCCCTGTCCCCCCATGTCCTTGTCCCCCTGTGTCCAGTTCCCCCCCGTGTCCCCCCCCCCAGTGTCCGTGTCCCCCCCGCTGAGGTTCCTTCCCCACAGGTGACCCACACCATTCACATGAGCACGTTGGGACCCTCCGGTTACCGCTTCAACGCCACCTTCGTGGGTGACCGGCAGCTCAGCCCCACCGAGGTGAGGCCCGGCAGGGGGTGGCTGGGGGTCCGCTCCCTGTCACCCCCCTTTGTCACCCCCTTCCCCTTGTCCCCAGGCCTTCCCCACGCTGGTTGGGGACATGGACAGCGCCGGCAGCCTCAACGCCCAAGTGCTGCACCTCATCGCCGAGCGCATCCGCACCAAAGCCGTCTTCCAGGTGACTCCATGCAGGGACCACCGTGGGGTTGGGGGGGGGATGTTCCTGTCCCCATCCCCAGCGCGGTGACGGGACCCTCGGTGTCCCCCGTTTCCCCCCCTTTCCAGACCCACCAGGCCAAGTTCGTGACGTGGCAGTTCGACGGCGAGTACCGGGGCGACGACTGCACCGCCACCCTCACGCTGGGTAACCCCGACCTGCTCGGCGGCTCCGGTGAGCACCAGGACCATTCCCCCCCCCACAAAGTGTGGCACTGGGACAAAGGGGGGGGGTGGCCACGCACTGAGGGCTTTTGTGTGTCCCCACAGTGATCCTGGTGGCCCATTTCCTGCAGAGCATCACCCCACGCCTGGTGCTGGGGGGGGAGATGGTTTATCACCGGCGGCCGGGCGAGGAAGGAGCCATCCTCACGCTGGCGGGGAAATACACGGGTACGGGGGCACGTGGGGCATGGGGACGGTGATGGAAAGGGGGGGAACAGGGATGGGTCTGGGGGGGGGACGGGATATGGGGACCCCCCTGGCTCCCTTCGCCCTCCTCTTGGCTTCTCTTCCAGCTCAGAAGTGGGTCGCGACGCTGAACGTGGGCTACGGCGGAGCCCATGCCAGCTACTACCACCGCGCCAACGAGCAGGTGATGGCCTCATCCCCACGTCCCCCTCCCCGTGCGTGCCCAGCCCTTGGGATTCACGGTTCCATGTCCCCCATCCCCAGGTACAGGTCGGGGTGGAGCTGGAGGCCAACACACGGCTGCAGGAAACCACCTTTGCCTTTGGCTACCAGCTCAACCTGCCCCAAGCCAACATGGTGTTCAGAGGTGAGCCCGGAGCTGCGCCGGCCCTGGTGGCCCCAGCACCGTCCCGGTGCTCACCGTGTGCCCCCAACGCCACCACAGGGCTCGTGGACAGTAACTGGAGCGTCGGGGGGGTGCTGGAGAAGAAGCTGCCCCCCCTGCCCGTCACCCTGGCTCTGGGCGCCTTCCTCAACCACTGGAAGAACCGTTTCCACTGCGGCTTCAGCGTCATCGTGGGCTGAAGAGCGGCACCTGCCCTGCATGGAGCCGCTGACCGGGGCCGGACCGGGACCGGGCCGGGCCGGGGGAGCCCGTGGAGCCCGGGGGAGCCGGTCTCCGGTGCCGTGGGGACACGGGGATGGGCGGCGCACGGTGCCCGGTGGCAGCTTGGGGGTGAGGAGCGGCCGCTGCTCGGGGCCTGGGGGGGGGGGGTCCCTCCCTTGGCTCTGGGCACACGCAGAGCCTGGAAAAATAAAGGAGCTTTACTCTGCTTGGGGAGCTGTGCTGGGAGCACCGGGAATGCCGGGTGGGTTTAGCTGATGATCTCGGAGAGCAGCGGCGTCATGGAGGACAGGTCCTGGATGTGCAGGATCTGCCGCGTGTTCTCCACCTTCAGCGTCTGCAGCTCCGTCAGCAGCAGCAGCAGCTTCGCGTAGAGAAACCTGGGATGGGGACGGGGGGGTGGGTGTGTGTAGGGTATGGGGTAGGTGGGATGGATAAGGGGGGATGTGAAGCACTGGGGCTGTACCTGCCCTCGGGCATGGGGTGCTGGTGGTCAATGTAGCTCTTGAGGGTCAATGCCACCTTCTCCTGGAACTGGTCGATGGAGTCGTGCTGGGTGATGCTGGCGTGGTCTGGGCGGGGGGGGGGGGGATGTCAGGGGTGGCACCAAGGGGACGTGGCCCCGTCCCCCTCGTCCCCCCCTCGGTGCTCACCAGGTGAGAAGAGCAGCATGGCCTGGAGCAGGACGTACTCGGCCTCGTGCAGCCCCAGCTTCTTGAGGCTGATGTGGAACTTGAGCAGCGGCTCCAGGTAAATCTGCTGGAACCCGGCTGCGGGGAGGGGGCACAGGGTGACGGGGCTGGT
This sequence comes from Pezoporus occidentalis, assembly GCF_034315485.1. Classification (NCBI taxonomy): domain Eukaryota; kingdom Metazoa; phylum Chordata; class Aves; order Psittaciformes; family Psittacidae; genus Pezoporus; species Pezoporus occidentalis. The sequence goes on along the minus strand of NW_026915715.1, from coordinate 158,882 downwards.
ACCGGGGTCCGTGTCACCGGTGTCGTGTCCCCCCCCCCGTGTCCTCACCCAAGGCACCGTCCTGGATGGTGTAGCAGTGCTGCCCGCACTCCCAGGCGTTGGTCTCGGCGTTGAAGACGGTGTTGAACTGGATCTGGCAGATCTCCAGCGTGGCTCCTTTCAGCAGCGAGATCTGGTCATCGATGGGCAAACTCCTGCCGGGGGGGTTTGGGGGAATAGGGACACAAGGGATAGCTCAGGGAAGGGTCCCTCGGTGGGGGGGGGTCCCCATCCCTTTTCCATCCTCTCCCGGGCACCTGAAGGCCGGGATCTCCTTGGCGAAGTTGATGACCTGCTGGATCATGAAGGTGCTGAGGTCGGCGAAGTGGGGCAGCATCGAGAACACATCGGGCAGCACATCCTCGTCCAGGCGCTCGGGCCACGCCGCGGTGCCGCCGCCGGGCTCCGGGGGGCTCTGCAGGCTGGGGATGTAGAGGCGAACAGCGGGCTTGGGGACGGGGGGGGGGATGTCAGCACCACCATGACGAGGAAAAGGGGAGGGGGGGGACACACACGCACACACAGGCGGTGTCCCCGTCCCCACTCACCCGGTAGTCCGTGAACTGGGAGAAGCTGGAGTCGAAGGTTTGCTGGTGCGCGGCGATGAGGAGCGCGATGAGCTCCTGCTGCTCCGCCGACAGCCCCCCCGGTCCCGGTGCTGCCAGCGCCAAGCGCCGCTGCCGCCGCAGCGCCCGGCGCCGCCGCAGAGCCTCCTCCGACATGATCACTGCCACCGGCACCGCCGTCAGGGCGGCAGCCGCTTGGCCCCGCTCTTTGGAAGGGGTTGGGGCACCCTTCCTCATCCCCCCCCCCATCCGGTGTCCCCGTACTCACTGTCCTTCCGCATGCCCACGTCGAGGCACTTCTGCAGGCGGCAGGCCTGGCACTGCCGGCGCTTGGCTTTGGTGATGGGGCAGCTCTGGGAGAAGGGGCACGTGAACTGGACCCCCTTGTTGATGGAGCGCCTTGGGGGGGGACGGGGGACTGTCACTGGAGGACCCCAATGTGGAGGGGCAGAGGCCACCCCACCTTGTGCCATGCCAAAGATGCCCATGGGGTTTGTTCCATCCTGCCGTGTCCCTTTGTCTTGCCCTGTTTCAGTCTCTCAGGTCCCATCTTGGCCTCTTCTGTCCCATCCCATCCTGTCCCGTTTCAGTCCACCCTGTCTGTCCCATCCCACCCTGTCCCTCCCATTTCAATTCATCCCGTTCATCCCATCCCATCTTGTCCCTCTGCTCCATCCTACCCTGTCCCACTTCAGTCTATTTTGTCCCCCTCTTCTGTCCTATTCCATTCCCATCCATCTTGTCCGTCCCATCCCATCTTCTCTCTTTGCTCCATCCCATCCCATCCTATCCCATCCCATTTCATCTGATCTTGTCCTGCTCTTCTGTCCCAACCCATCCTGTCCCACCTCATCCCATTCCATCTTCTCCTCCTCTTCTTGTCCATCTCATTGCATCCTTTTCAATCTCATCCCATCTTGTCCCATCCTGTCCCGTTTCAATCCAGCTTGTCCCCCTCTTCTGTCCCATCCCGTTCCATCCCATCTTGTCCATCCCACCTCCCGCTGTCCCCCTCCCCTGTCCCATCCCTGCCCTTCCCACCTGAAGAACCCTTTGCAGCCCTCGCAGGTCATGACGTGGAAGTGGTACCCGGTGGCGCGGTCCCCGCACACGGCGCAGATCTTCTCCTCGGCGGGCTCCGCATCAGCGCCGCGGGGCCCCAGCACTGAGCAGGGGCTGCTCTCGGGCTCCGATGGGCTCGACACGGACATGCCCGGGGCACCGGTGACCGCGGCCGGGGTTGGCAGCGGAGCCGGTGGCCCCCCCCCCCCCCCCCGGTGCCTGTCACGGCGCAGCCACGGGCTCGGCCCTGATGACACCGGAGCCGCTGCCGGAGCCCGGTGGAGTTTGAACCTTGAACTTGGGGCTGCGGCAGGCGGGGACAGGAGCGCGGGGCGGGGGCCGGGGCCGGGCAGGGCGGGAGCAGGGACAGGCGCAGGGCGCAGAGGGGGTGACAATGGCTGGGGTCCCCCCCCCGTTGCCTCCATCACCCCTGTTCCCCCCAGGTTCTCCCAGTCCCCTCTTGTCCCCCTGGGGTCCCCCCACTGTCCTGCGCATCCCCCTGCCTCCCTCCTGTGCCCTGAGTACCCCATCTATCCCCCCCGGTCCCCTTGGTCCCCCTGGTTCCCCTTTGTGTCGTCCCCCCCCCCGATCCCCCCAGTCCCTCCCTTTTCCCTAGGTCCTCCCATCTCCTCCCTTCCCCCCCCAGTGCCCCCTTGTCCCCCTGTTTTCCTTCTGCTCCTCCCCTTTTCCCCTGGGTCCCCCCATACTCCCCTTTTCCCCCAGTCCCCTCTGGGTCCCCCTTGTCCCCCCCCCATACCCCCCCTGTCCCCCTTTGTCCCCTCCCTGTCCCCCCGTGTCCCCGCGGGGCGTCGAGGCACGGATGGGGGGGGGGGGGGGTGTGAGACACGCGGAAGGGCTTGTCCCGCCCCCAGCCCCGTTCCCGCTCCCCATTGGCTGCCGCAGCCGTCACTCAGCCAAGCCCCCTATAAAGACAGCGGCGGGCGCGGGGCTCCGCACACCGGGAGCGGCGGCACCGGAGCGGCCATGAGCGAGGTGGGCACCGGCCCCGGGGCTTTTCCTCCCCTTTCCCTTCGTATTGAACAAAGAACCGGGCCAGGAGCTGCCCCGTGAGGATGGGGAGGGGGGGGGATGCTGCAACCGGGGAGGGGTCCCGGTAAATGCCCCCCGGTGCGGGTTTGCTACCGGGAGCCCCGCGTCATCCCCGGGCACCCCGTTCTCTCCGCAGCGCAGCCCCAATGAGACCCCATCGGCGGCGGAGGCTCCCGGCGGGCAGGAGGAAGGTGAGGACCCCCCCCCTCACCCGGTATGAACGGGAGGGGGCACCCGGTGACCCAGACCCGAGGCGGGGGGGGACGCATTGGGAGGGTTGGGGACCTGCTTCGTCCTTCCCCTGTCCCTTAGCGGGGTGCTCCCTGCCTCTGGGGGGGGTGGGGTGCGGGTACTCAATGGGTGAGTCTGGGGGTGCCCCTGTTTTATGTCCAGCCAAAGCCGGTGACCCCAAGAAGGTGGAGGAGGAGGAGGAGGAGGAGGAGATCGACATCGACCTGAGCGCGCCGGAGACGGAGAGAGCCGCGCTCGCCATCCAGGGAAAATTCCGCCGCTTCCAGAAGCAGAAGAAGGAATCGGGGCCCTGAGCGGCCCCCGGGACCCCCCAACCCGCGGCGGGCACCGGCTCCTGCCCCGTCCGCCCGACCCCAGCGGGGCCGGAAAGGGGGGGCCTCAGCCCTTCCTTACCCACGGGGTGATGCTGGGGTGGGGGGGCACAACACAGGCGGGTCCCCCTGAGCGGAGGTGGCCCCTGGTGCGAGGGGGCAGCGTGGAAGTCTTATCCCGGGGGGGAGCCTCCGTGTCCCTGTGGGTGCTGGGGACAAGGAAGGGGGGGGGCACAAGCAGCGGTGTCCCCCTGAGTGAGGGCAGCGGCCTCGGGAAACGGGGAGCCCCCCCCCACGTTCCTGTCGTTGTCACCGTCCCCACCCCGGGGAAGGATGTGAAGGAATAAAGCGGGAGGAAGAGGAGCGCGAGTGGCGCTTGGTGTGTGGGGCCGGACCCCCCCGTCCCCCGTGGGTCCCTGCTGGGGCAGGAGGGGAGCAGGGCTATGGGGCTATGGCACTTTGGGAACGGCTCATCCCGCCCGCATTTCCAGCACCCCCTCATTCGGGGCTTATCCCATGAAATTCCGCTTCATTCCTCAGCCCCTGGAGCCGCGGCCTCATTTCCCAGCGCGCTGCGGTGATTAAAGATGCTGCTGCTGCTCCCCCCTTCCCTCCCTTCTTCCTACCCCCCTCCTTTTACCCCCTCTCTTCCTCGGCAAGGACCAAGCAGCGATTCCCAGCTCCGGCATCCCTGGAGCAGCAGATCCCGGCTCATAACAAGGGAACAACGCTTTTTGGGGGGGGCTAAACCAGCGCTTCGAGGGGGGGGGGGAGATCCCGAGCACTGAGGCTGGTCCAAGCGGTGCCGGTGACCGGGAATAGCTTCTTGGGAAGAAAAACAGCGCCGGGACCCAGGGGACGTCCCGGGGTTGGGCTCCGCAGACTTATTAGGGAAAAGCCAATTATAGCCCCCGGGGGGGGGGCATTGGGCACGGGCACTACGGGGATGGGGACAGTCACCCTCCCCCGACCTGTGTTAATTGGAGGGAGCTTTAATGAGCGTCTAATGAGGGGGAAAGTGGCCCCAAGGGTGGCTTCGTGGACAACAGGGGGAATGGGGGGGGGAGGCAGTGGGGTGCCACCGTTCTATGGTGGGTTTCCATGTGATGCTCAGCCACTGTGTGTGTCCCTGTCACCCCCCCCCCCCCGCCACAGACACAGGGTGGGGGGGGACAGGGATGGACGGATGGACACCGGGTCCTGGAGGTGTGAGTTTTATTAATGGCACTATGGGGATGGGGACACAAACACACACACACACATGGATGGGGGGGGTACAAAACCACATCGGGGAGCCTGGCGCCAGGGTGATGGGCACCGGCCGCAGCCTCTCCTCCTCCACGAGGCTCCGGCCGACGCGGGGCTGGGGGTTACGGGGGGACACGGAGGGTTAATGGGGGGCGGAGGGGGCGCGGCGGGGGCCCCCCACGACGTCATTTGGGTTCGGTCGTGGGGAAGAGACGAGAAAACGGCCAGAAAAGGGCAAAAAAAACCCTCCCGGGGATGGGGTTTGGGGGGGGGGGGGAGATGGTGTTGGGGTGAACCGGGCCCATGGGGACCCCGCAGGTCCCTGGGGAGGGGGGGCCCGGGGCACCCCGGGCTGGGGGAAACCACCCCAAAACTCATTGGTTGTGTCTCCAAATAGAAGAGAGCCCCATCAGTGCCCGGGGCTGGGCAGGGCAGCGGCTGCGCAGAGGAAGGTACCGACCATGATGGGGGGGGACCCGGAGGGGGGGACCGGGGCGAGGAGCACACCCCGCTCCCCGCCGGGTCCCCGCCGCTTCCGGAGCGGGGGGGGGGGGGTGTCCCCACGTCCTGCTGGGGCATCAGGTCCCCGCATTGGGCTTGATGATGCTCATGAGGGCGTTCTTGAGGCTGCCCTTGCTGGGGGAGCGGACGGCGGGTGCAGGGCGGGGGGCCTCAGCCTCCTCCCCCCGCAGCTCCATCTCGATGGTCATGATGACTTTGGGGGACCGAGGGGCCCCGGTGCCCGGCCCCGCTGTACCTTCCCTGCCCGCTAACCGCTATTTCTTATCCTTGCGGGACTCTCCCGGAGCTCCTTTGGCTTTCTTCTCACTCGCTGCCTTGGTGCTGCGGCTGTGGTCCAGCATGGCGTAAAGCACCGGTGCCTGTGGCAACGGGGAGGTGTTGGTGACATCCTAACACACCCCCTCCCCCCAGTGTCACCAAAACAGAGGAGAGAGCATCACACCCCCTCCAGCAAAGCCATTTCACCCCTCAACCCCTCACTACCCACCTGCCGGCTCCGCTTGGAAGCATCCTTGGCCGATCTTTGCAGCTTCCCCTTCTCCATGGCACTAAAATTGGGGGGAAAAGGACAAAAAGGAGCTTGGAAAAGGCAAATCCATTCCCCCTCCCTGTTCCCACCGGCAGCACCGGTTTGGGGAGGTTCACTCTGGTTTGGTGCTGGCGCTCACCTCAGCCGGCGCTGCAGCGTCGCCTGGCGCCGCAGCCAGCACGCCCGGAGGATGTAGACGATGGCCACCACCACGGCCACCAACAGCAGGGCCCCACCGATGATGGAGCCCAGCACCACGCCGTAGCGGGTGGGCACTGCGGGGAGGCCCCGTTAGCGGCTCCGGGATGGGAACAGGGATGTTTGGGAACGGGAATTGCGGCTCCGTACCTTTCTCAAAGACGTAGAGCGTGACCTGGGAGGACTTGCCCACGATGTCCGGAGGGTTCTTGACGTCGCAGGTGAAGGTGCCGTTGTCGGTGTAGTCCAGGTTGTGGATGACGATGGAGCCGTCCTTGCGGTAGGGGTTGCCCACCCATTCCATGCGCTCCTTGAAGGTGCCCACGTCATCGATGTAGGGTTGGCCTTTGGCGTAGTGGAATATCTACGGGTGGAAGGGGACACGCACACGGACATCGGCGTCACCGGGGGCGCCGGGGGCCACAGCACCCCAGGGCCACCCAGCGGGTGCTTACGGAGGTGCTGTCGCGGGAGCCCTCGGCTTGGAAGTGCCAAGTGATGGAGATGTCGTCGGAGATCCACTCGGATGACCAGAAGCTGCAGGAGAGGGTGACGTGGGAGCCGACGGTGCCGTACACTTCCCGCTGCGTGTACACGTGGATGGACAACGTCGGGGATGGCCCTGGTGGGGTGAGGGGGGGCACAATCAGCTCCATGGGGGGACCTTGGTGCTCGTCATCGATATCCCCATGCAGCTACGACCCAGAAGGGCTTTTGGTGGGGGCCAGCAGCTCTTTGTGCCACCGCAGCATCCCCATGGATGTGCCCTAGTGGGGCTGGGGCTGGCATCCCCACGATGGTTCCAGAGCACCACCACGACCAGCGCCAGCCCCAAACCCAAGACATTTGGGTACCCCCCCCCCTCCCCAGCTCCAGGATGTGGGGCCAGGACATCGGCACCAGCGCCGCGGGGCTTCAGCTTACCCGGTACCCAGAGGAGCGCGGCGAGGAGCAGGACGAGGTCCCCGGTGCCCTGCGACATCGTGGCTGCAGTCACGGCGGGGGGCGCCGCGCCCAAAGGTCCCGGAGCACCGGGGACGAGGCTTAAGAGCGGAGCAGCACCGAGTGGTGCCGGCGGAGCCCCGGGCTCGGTCCAATGGGCGCAGAGCAGCCGGGGCGGCGGAGGCCAAGGGGGAGCCGCGCAGCCCGGTGCTCAAAGGGGACATTTAGTTCGGGGCTGGGCGAGGTGGGGGCAGAGTGTCCCGGGGGGGGGGGGGTCCACACACAGCACCCATTGTCCCGCCGCATTCCCGCCCGCGGGATCGGGCATTCCCGGAGGTGGAGAGGCAGGAATGTGCCCCCCCCCCCCCCCAGCCCCAGAGCCCCGGCGCAGCCGCCGGCCGGGTGTGATGTGGGGCTGTGGGGGTCTCGCATTGACCCCATCGCGGCCAATGGCCACCGAACGGCCCCGTTTGTGCTGAGGGTCCTGGTTGGCGTTACCGGGAGCTACCGGATGAGGAGCGAGGAGGGCGGGGGGCGCTCCGGAGGGTTTGGAGCAGGGAATGGGGATGGGGATGGGATGAGGCGCTGCGGGGGCTCCATCCATCACCGGTAACGGGGTGGGGGATAACGGGGAGCCCCCGTCCTGCCCCATGGCAGCTTCGGGGGGAGACCGGGAGATAACGGGGAGCCCCCCGGGGAATAACGGGGAGCCCCGGGGGGATAACGGGGAGCCCCGGGGGGAATAACGGGGAGCCCCGGGGGGATAACGGGGAGGACCCTGGGGAATAACGAAGCCCCGGGGGGTTACCGACAGCTCTGGAGGTAATGGGGGGGGGGGCAGAAACAGAGCCTGGGGGGGGTGATGGGAACCCCCGGTACCGGTTAACGGAGGGAGCCCCGGAGGTAACGGGTAATAACGGGGGATGTCAACAGGCAGCGGCGAGTAACGGGGAAGTAAAGGGGGTATCGGGGGTGTTCCCGGGCATCGGGGGGCACCGGGGGTACCGGGGGGCACCGGCGGAAGTGCGTCACGAGCACTTCCGGCGTGCGGAGCCTCCCAAGATGGCGGCGCTGGCGTTGAGGTGACTCCCGGGGCGGCGGGGGGGGGGGATCACGGGACCTGGGGTGCGAGGCCGTCGTTAACGGCCCCCGGTGCCCCCTTGGTCCGGGCCGGCTCCGTCCCACTGCCGCCGGTGTCCCCATGGCCTGAAGCTGCCTCTTCCCCTCTGGGGGGCTCCGCCGGGCCCCGTTACCGGCGGGTTCCGGCCGCAGGGATCCGCTCCTTGGTGCAGGCGGAGCTGTGGGAGCTCCATCGCCGCTCGGCACACGGAAAGCCGGGGACGGAGCCGGTCTCTTGGCCTTCTCCGCGGTCGTTACCGGGCAAGCACCGACAGAGCCTGCGGGCACGGCGCTGCTCCAGCAGGGTCAGCTCGGACCGGGGTGGGGGGGGCAGGTCCTGAGCGCATCCCTCGGGCTGCGGGACAAGCAGGATGCTGTGGGGGGGCTGAAGGATCCTTTCCTTTCTTAGGGCTCATCCTTCCCGGTTTTGGGGGGCCCCCATCCCGTTGCAAGGGGTGGAGACGAGCCGGTGTGGGGCTTTAATGGGGCAAAGCAGTGGCTGGGCCTCAGGGATGGCACGGAGCCGCGTGTGGCGGGGCTCCGAGGAGGCTTCGGAGGCCTGAAACCTGTCAGGGCCAGGAGGGAGCCTTCGGGAAGGGAAAACCTTGCCCCGGGAACTCGGGGGGGGGTTGCTGAGAATAACCCGGGCTTTTGTTTGCTGTTCCCAGCCGTGAGGAGCTGCTCCAGCTCCTGCTGCTTTCCCTACCAGGACGGCAAAGAGAGCTTGGGCTGGGGGCAGATGTTAGGGTGCTGGGGCAGATGTTAGGGGGCTGGGGGCAGATGTTAGGGTGCTGGGGGCAGGTGTTAGGGGGCTGGGGGCAGATGTTAGGGGGCTGGGGCAGATGTTAGGGGGCTGGGTGCTGGGGGCAGATGTTAGGGGGCTGGGGCAGATGTTAGGGGGCTGGGTGCTGGGGGCAGATGTTAGGGGGCTGGGGGCAGATGTTAGGGTGCTGGGGCAGATGTTAGTCGGCTGTGCGCAGATGTTAGAGCGATGGCTGGGGGCAGATGTTAGGGGGCTGGGGGCAGATGTTAGAGGGCTGGGGGCTGGGGGCAGATGTTAGGGGGCTGGGGGCAGATGTTAGGGTGCTGGGGCAGATGTTAGGGGGCTGGGGCAGATGTTAGGGTGCTGGGGGCAGATGTTAGGGTGCTGGGGGCAGATGTTAGGGTGCTGGGGGCAGATGTTAGGGGGCTGGGGGCAGATGTTAGGGTGCTGGGGGCAGATGTTAGGGTGCTGGGGGCAGATGTTAGGGTGCTGGGGCAGATGTTAGGGGGCTGGGGCAGATGTTAGGGTGCTGGGGGCAGATGTTAGGGGGCTGGGGGCAGATGTTAGGGTGCTGGGGCAGGTGTTAGGGGGCTGGGGGCAGATGTTAGGGGGCTGAGGCAGATGTTAGGGGGCTGGGGGCAGATGTTGGGGGGCTGGGGCAGATGTTAGGGGGCTGGGGGCAGATGTTAGGGTGCTGGGGGCAGATGTTAGGGGGCTGGGGGCAGATGTTAGGGGGCTGGGGGCAGATGTTAGGGTGCTGGGGCAGATGTTAGGGGGCTGGGGCAGATGTTAGGGGGCTGGGGAGCTTCACGGCTGTCGCTGTCACGCGCCTGTGGGGCGCTGGCTCCCTTTTGTCCTGGGCTCTGCAGATTCCAGCCCACATCCTCCTGGAGTGATGCCCGTGAATGTCCAAGCCGGGCTCCTCACCCCCTCTGCAGGGAGCAGCTCCCACTCTTTTTGGGGCACCACAAAATCCCTTTTGACTTTTGCTCTCCCCCCTTCCCTCCCTGCCCCGAGCTCAGCACCACCAGCACCAGCACCTCCAATGCAGAGGCACACGGCCGTGGATCCAGGCACCGGGAGGAAGAGGAGGGAATGGCCACCCTCAGGGCTCCCTGCAGCCCTTCCCCGGCGCTGGATCCCAGCTCGTGCCTTGCGTGGGCTGTGGGGAGAGGGCAGAGGAGCTGCTTTGATGTAGCTGAGCTTGGGGTGCTGCTCCCACCTGCTTTGCAAGCAGGGGGTAAGAGCTGAGCGGGGTTATTATGGGCTGTTGCCAGGAAGCGGCCCTTGGGGCTGAGCCTTGAGGAGCTCAAGGGCCAGCCCAGCCCTGCTCGTGATCAGATAGGGTTGAAGGCAAGCAACTCCAGGTGAAACTCCAGCGCTTCCCAGGTGAATCCCGGCCTCGTCCCGATGGATTTCCTTTGGCACTCACCAAACCTTTCCCTCTCCTCTCTTGCAGATGCGCCGGGCAGCGCCGGTTGCTGGCTCGGCTCAGCCCCAGCTTCTCTGTGCCACAGTGAGTCCCAAGGGTTCCGGATCCCAACTCTTCCCCAAGGGAATCCCATCTACGCCTTTGGGGCTTGTGTGCTCCAGCCCCTCAGTGATTCCATGGTTAGGGAAGGCCTGGGGGGGGAGCCTGGCTGAGGGAGCAGCAGCACCCTCACCCCTCCATGCACCCAGGGAGGTTTGGGAGCTGCAGAATCCTTGCCCTCGGTGCTTCCAGACTTTGGGAGAAACGGTTCTTCCCTGCTACATGGGGCTGGAAGTGCAGTTACAGCCTCATCCCGGGAGCATGGAATCACCAGGAGCAGCAGCCAATTCCCATGGCAGGGAAGAGCAGGGTGGGTGTTAGCAGGGTGATGGAGGGTGCCATCTGCTCCGCTGTACCCCGTCTGCAGGGTGCTGGCTTGCACCCAGCGCATCCCTTGGGAATATCATGGCTCCCTTGGGATTGCTGGAGTGGGGGAGGTTCCCACAGCCAAGCTCCCTCTCCCCACACTTCCCATCTCCTCTTCTCCACAGCGTTGTCCCAATGGCAACAACGGCCAAGGAGGAGATGAGCCGCTTCTGGGAGAAGAACACCAAGTCCAACCGTCCCCTGTCCCCTCACGTTAGCATTTACAAGTAAGGGCAGCCACTGTGGGGCTCTGGGGTCCCTCCCTCCTCAGTGGGGTGACCCCTTGGTGGGGGCCACCTCCAATGCTTTTCCATGCCCAAATCCTGCCCCTTTATTCCCAAACTTCCCCAGCCTTTGGTTCCATCTCCCTTTAAGCTCTCCCAGCAGCCGCCCGCCGGTGCCATTCCCCAGCTGCCTCTGCACATTCCCCTTTTGTTCTGGGTGGATTCCTGGGATAGCTCCGAGTGCAGGGACACCCCCTGGGAGCAGAGGGGCCTCTCCTGGGGGGTGCTGTGGTGCTGACGAGGTGCTTGTCTTGCAGGTGGTCCTTGCCCATGGCGATGTCCATCACGCACCGCGGCACCGGCGTGGCGCTCAGCTTAGGTGCGTGCACCGGCACTGCCACCGGTGGCGTTCCAGTGGGGATGTGTTCCACTGGGAAACCTCTGCTTTGTCATCGAATCCCAGCCAGGGTTGGGTTGGAAGGGACCTTAAAGCCACGAGCAGGGACCCTTTCCACTTGGTTGCTCCAAGCCTGCCCTTGAGCACTGCCAGGGATGGGGCAGCCAACCCATTCCAGTGTCGTCCCCCCCCCACAACCTCGTGGTGAGGAGCTTCTTCCCAAGATCTCCTCTAAGTCTGCCCTCATCCACTTGGAAGCCAAACCTCCTCATCCCATCCCAGCGATGGCACCGGCATCCAGCCCCCTCCATCAGTCTGCTCTGCGGGGTTTGACCGAACGAGGGGACGCCTGACTGTGAAAGGCTCTTTCATTTCCATTAATGGCCTCTCCTGGCAGCAGGAAGGAGCTTCTCCAGTAGCTCCCTGTTGAGATGGAAGGGATTGGGAAAGATAGACAGGAATTGTGTTCAGAGGGAGAGGGCTGCAGCCCATCCCCATCCGGGCTTGGGAATTGGGCTCCCGGTTGCCCCCTGCATCCCCATCCAACTTGCTGGGAGCTGGCAGGTCCCTGTTGCCTTTCTGCTCCATCCATCAGCTTCTGCTGGAGGAGAAGCAGTGGGAGAAGGGGGGAGATCCCATTCCCTCTCCATCAAAGCTCCATTAGGGAGGGAGCTTGTGGCTTCCTGTGCTGGCTGGAGGTGAGCATAGAGGCCCCCGAGGGGAAGAGTGGCTGAGGAGGAAGCCGCTGGTGCTGGAGGGGGAGTCGCTGTTTGATCCTTGCCCTTCCTTCAGCTGCACCATATGGAAAAGCTCCCTTGGCCTAGGAAAGAGGAGGATGAGCAGGAAAAGGAGGAAGAGGGGAAGGTGTTGTGGCTCCTGTGGTTAGCACAGCCCTGGCTCTTGGCTGCTGCTGCTGGTGCTGGTCTGTGCTGAAGCCGCCTCACTCCATCCCTGTTGGAGCCCAGCAGTGGAGGGATTTCTGTCCCACAGTGTGGATCTGGGGGGGGTTTCCTTGCCCCTTTTCCCTTGCCTTTGGGCTGCTTTGGCTGCCGTGGCAGGAGCTTGGTCCCTGAGGGGGGGCATGAGGAAAGCAGCACCCACATTTGGGGCGATGCAAAATCCTCAGCACCCCAGGGTGCAGCCACCGCGTGGGCCTCCTCTTCCACTGATCCCATTGAGGCTGTGTCCCCAAAGCACAGACCCGGGGGCTCACTGGGGACTATGGGGGGGGGGTCCAAACCCTTCTGCTGCTTAACCCAGGCCTTTGTCCTCCTCAGGGGTGTCCCTCTTCGGGCTGGCCGCGCTGGTGCTGCCGCAGCCCTTCCCGCACTACCTGGCCATGGTGAAGTCGCTCAGCCTGGGCCCTGCTCTCATCTTCTCAGCTAAGTTTGCGCTGGCTTTTCCCTTCTCCTACCACACCTGGAACGGGATCCGGCACCTTGTGAGTGGGAGCACGAGGGAAGGTGCCTTTGGGAATGGGAATTTAATCAACTTAAAGCTCACCTAAAGCCACGGGCAGGGACCCCTTCCACAGGAGCAGGATGCTCCAACCTGGCCTTGAGCACTGCCAGGGATGGGGCAGCCACAGCTTCTCTGGGGCACCCTGTGCCAGCACCTCAGCACCCTCACAGGGAAGAGCTTCTGCCTAAGAGCTCAGCTCAGTCTCCCCTCGGGCAGGTTAAAGCCATTCCCCTTGACCTGTCCCTGCATCCCTTGTCCCAAGCCCCTCTCCAGGTTTCCTGCAGCCCCTTTAGGCACTGGTGCTGCTTTAAGCTCTTCCCTGAGCTGCTGCTCCCGCTGGACACCGTTGGCAGGTTCCTGCTGGGAACAGCACAGGATGAGCTGCACTGTTCTGCTCTGAGGGTTGGCTTTGTACCCAGGTAAAAGGGAGCTGGGTTAACCCTGCTGTTATCTCCTTTCCTGCAGGCCTGGGACATGGGGAAGGGCTTCAAGATCCCACAAGTGAACCAGTCCGGGGTGCTGGTGCTCATCCTGACCCTGCTGTCTGCTGCAGGCCTGGCGGCCATGTGAAGGCCTCCTCTGCCTTACTCCATCCTGAACCCCCTCAGGAGCTGCAGGAGAGGGGGGATCAGGCTCCAGGTGGGGTGGGTGTTATCCCAGGGGAAGGAGTCGCTTCCCAGCTCCCAGTTTGTGGATGATCAGAGCTGCTTTTTGCTTCCTCCCCCCCGGCTGTTTCTGTGCCCTGCTGTGTCCTGAGCTGCAGACAAAGCCAGGTCTGTGTCCCACAGGAGTGGGCTCAGGACAAGCATCTCCATTGAGCAGCCTGGGAGAGCCGGAGCTGCCAACGCCGGGCCTGCCGCAGGGATGGGTGGTGGGGGCTGGATGGGGCGCTCAGCCCCACGGCGTCCATCCCTGCTCCTTATCCTGCCAAACATCCCCATCCAAACGGCTCTGGGTGGAAGAACACCCCGGTTCCCTCCGTCTGGAATGCAGGATGCAGTTTGCCCGTGGCATCAGCTCCCATTTGGGCTCTTTGCCCTGTGTCACCTTTGCAATAAAGCAGCTTTGATCCTTCACCCTGAGCCACCGAGCTGGGTGTCTGGGCTCCACACTTCCCCCTGGGACACAGCATTCCCAGGAAGCTGCTGCTTCCCAGTGGAGCTGAGCTGGACCAGGCTCTTTGTGCCTCCTCTCGGGGTCCAGGGACTTCAGTTGTGGCTCAGATGGGCTTTGCAAAGCGGCTGCTTCCCACTGGGAGCTTCATCCTGATTCCCTGCGCCCCCTTCCCAGCATCACCTGGAACAACAGTGGCTCAATGGAGCAGGTCCCACCAGGCTTCGATGGGATCCTGCTCTGGGGCCGCAATCCCAGCTCCCAGCTCCTTCCCAAAGCCGTGTGCTGTGGCAGGATCGACCTCCTGCATGGAAGCCCGTGTCTTTGGGCTTCCAGCCCCGTGCTTCCCTCTGTTGCTTTGGCTTGGAAGCGCCTTTCCCTGCCTATGGAGCCGTCCCAGTGCTCATCCCGAGCACTGGCGTTTATTAGCGCTGGTTTAAACCTCTCTTCTCCCAATTGCCGCTAACCCACGGCACCGGCTCCTTCCACCCCTTCCTCTTCCTCGCTCTTGCGGGCGCAGGGAGGTGTCAGCGCCGTTCCCTCCGCTCGGGATTGAAGCTCGGGGTGGGAAGGGGGCGCTGGGCGCTGCGGGATCCCTTCGGCATCAGCGCGGGCCGCATTCCCCAGTGGTTTCCTCTGGAAGAGGAGGGCGCAATGAGCTCCTCCTGCGGGATTCGGGCTGAAGGGGAAGAGGCGAGGCGGCTCCCCCCCGGGCTTGTGCCCGTGTTGGGGTAGGGAAGGGGGTTGCGGAGCCCGCACCGTGCCGGTGATGCGGGTGCGGAGCCCGTTGCGGGCGCTGCTCAGCGCCGTGCGCTGATGGAGGCGCTGGAGGAGCCGCTCCGCGGCCGCGGCCGAACGCGCGGTCAGGTCCAGGCGCGCAGGGGGGATCCTCAAGGGCATCTCCCACGTCCCCACGAATGAGCCCCATGGGGAGGCCTGGTGGGGGGGGGGGGGGTGGGGGGGTGGTGAGCAGAGGGGAGCACCCCATGGGTGCTGGGGGTGGGCCCCCCATGGGTGTTTATGGCTCACCTGCGAACGGGGTATGGAGGGGAGCAGATGCCCCCGGTCGTTGGCGATGATGGGTGTGGAGCCCTCTGAATGCTTGGGGGGCTGGGAACAGGGGGGGGACGACGATGGGGTGAATGTTTTTTTTTGGGGGGGGGGGCAGGATTAGGTTTAGGAGGGGTCCCAGGGAGTCCAGGCCGGGTCTAGAGGGGTCTTGGGGGGGGGTCCCAAGGGGACCAGGTTGGGGATGGGGCAGTTCGGGGGGGTCCTGGCCTGAGCTGGGGGCTTAGGGGGGGGGTCAGGCTGGGACTGGGAGGGTGCCGGGTGTTCAGGATGGGGCTGGGGAGCCTCGAGGGGGCCCATTCTGGTGATGGGGGGTCCCGAGGGGCTGATCCGGGACCGCGGGGGGGGGGGGGGGGTGTCTTAGGAGGGGTCTGGGGCAGCGCAGAGGGGGGGTCCAGGGACACCAGGTTGGGGCTGGGGCAGTGCTGGGGGGGGCTCAGGGGGTCCCGGCTGGGGCTGGGGGGGTGCCAGGGGTTCAGGTTGGAGCTGGGGGGTGTCAGGACCGGGTGCGGGGGGTTCCAGGGAGTCCCGGGGGGTCCGTTCTGGTGCCGGGGGGGGGGGTGGTGGGGTGGTGTCCCGGTGCCGGGGGGGGTCCAGGCGGTACCTTCGGGCCCGGCAGGGGCACGCTCCAGTTCTGCAGGCGATGGGCGCTGAACGCGTCCTCGTACTGCGGGAGAACGGGGCCGGGCAGCGGCTGCACCGGGACGGGACCCCCCAAGAGCCCCGGTACCCCCCATTGTCCCCCATTGTCCCCCGTTATCCCCGGTTTCCGTGTCGTCCCCCCCCATCCTCACCTGCCCCGCTCCGTATCCCGCCGCCATCATCCGCCGCGCTCCGTCTCCTGGCAACGGCGACGCTGCACGGGGCTTGCGCGCCCCCTGGCGGACGCATCGGGCGCTGCCGGCCGGGGGGGGGGGATTCAGCGCCCCCCCCCCCCCCCCCAGCACCGATACCGGTGTCCCCCCCCTTACCGATAACGGTGTCCCCCCCCCATTACCGCTACCGGTGTGTCCCCCCCATTATCGATACCGATCCCCCCCCCATTACCGCTACCAGTGTCCCAACCCCATTACCGCTACCGGTGACCCCCCCCCATTATCGATACCGGTGTCCCCCCCATTACCGCTACCGGTGTCCCCCCCATTACCAATAACGGTGTCCCCCCCCTCATTACCGCTACCTGTGTCCCCCCCCCCCCGCATTATCGATACCGGTCCGTCCCCCCCCATTACCGATACCGGTGACCCCCCCCCATTACCGATACCGGTGTCCCCCTCCATTCCTGCTACCGGTGTCCCCCCCATTACCAATAACAGTGTCTCCCCCCCCCCATTACCGATACCGGTGTCCCCCCCCCATTACCGATACCGGTGTGTCGTCCCCCCCATTACCGATACCGGTGTCCCCCCCCATTACCGATACCGGTGTCCCCCCCCATTACTGCTACCGGTGACCCCCCCCCATTACCAATACCAGTGTCCATCTGTCCCCCCCACAAGCGGCATCTGGGTCTGGGTCTGGGTCAGGCTCTGGCTCTGCCGACCCCGGGCTTAGGGTCAGGGTCAGGTTTAGGGTCAGGGTTTAAAGCTATTTGGGGGGGGGGGGGTGGTGGCAAGGGGCAGCCCCCCCATAGGGTCAGGGTTAGGATCGGGCTTAGGGTCAGGGTCAGGCTCTGGCTGAGCCGGTCCTAAGGTTGGGCTTATGGTCAGGGTTAAGGCTGTTTGGGGGGGGGGAGATGTTGTCGTGGAACTCCCCCCCCCCCATGGGGACAGGGTTAGGGTTAGGGTCAGGTTTGGGGTCTGTGTGTTGTTCCCCCGCCCCCCCCAGCAGCACCCACAGGCACCCAAAGGACCTTCCAGAAGGGACCTTTTAGGTGGTGGGGATGTGCGACACTCTGGGATACACCAGGATACTCCGGACACACTGGGATACACTGGGACACTCTAGACACACTGGGATACACCGGATACATTGGGACACACTGGGACACTCTGGACACACTGGGATACACTGGGACACACTGGGATACACCAGGACACACCAGGACACGCCGGGACACACCGGGATACACCGGAACACTCCCCGATACACTGGGATACACTGGGATACACCGGGACACTCCCCAACACACCGGGACACACCGGGACACACCAGGACACACCGGGACACTCCCCGATACACTGGGATGCACCAGGACACTCTGGACACACCGGGATACACTGGGATGCACCACGACACACCAGGACACACCGGGACACATCGGGACACTCCGGGACACTCCGGGATACTCCAGGACACTCCCCAATACACTGGGATGCACCAGGACACACCGGGACACACCAGGACACACCGGGACACACCGGGACACACCGGGATACTCCGGGACACTCCCCAATACACTGGGATGCACCAGGACACACCGGGACACACCAGGACACACCGGGACACACCGGGATACTCCGGGACACTCCCCAATACACTGGGATGCACCAGGACACACCGGGACACACCAGGACACTCCCCAATACACTGGGATGCACCAGGACACACCGGGATACTCCGGGACACACCAGGACACACCGGGACACACCATGATACTCCGGGACACTCCCCAATACACTGGGATGCACCAGGACACACCGGGATGCACCAGGACACACCGGGATGCGCCAGGACACACCGGGACACACCGGGATACTCCGGGACACTCCGGCCACGCCGCCTCTGGATTCACTTTGACTTTATTTCTTTTCCCGATTAATTTCGTTCCGCTTTGTCTTTTCCCGGTGCCTTTTTGCCAATCCCGGTGCCGGTGGCGGCTCCTCACCGGGGACACCCAATTGCTAAAGCCAATGTGGGGGGGGGGGGGGGGGGGGGGGGGCGGGGCGACCGGGCGACTCCTCCTCCCTCCCCCCCCCCCACCCCCTTTCCCCCCCCCCCCCCTCCTCTTCCCGGGGCGCTTCGGGGCCGCCCGACACCAAAATGCGGTGTGGGGGGGAGGGGGGCACGTAAAAAACGGGGCAAAACATCCAATAAAACGTTAAATAAAACCCAACCGGGGCTGCGCCGGTTTGGGGGGGGGGGGGATGGGCCGGGATTCCTGGCTTCAATTTATGCGGCGAGTCCCGGCACGGATCCCGGCGAGCGGCGGCTCCCGCAGCGGAGCCGAATCGGTGCGGGGCTGGTGCTGGACGGTGGTGATGGTGATGGTGATGGTGATGGTGATGGTGGTGGTGATGGTGATGGTGATGCTGATGGGGGGGTTAAAGCGCCGGGCAGGTGACCTGGTGCCGGATGCCCTCATTGCAGATGAGGGCGGCCGCCCGCTCGTCGCCGTCGCCGTGCTGGCACTGCATGTAGCTGATGCCGTGGGGCGAGTAGCTGTGGTGGGCGCAGACGTTGCAGGGCCGGGTCATGGTGCCGCCGGTGCTGCTCCTGTGGGGTTGGGGTTGGGGTTGGGGGAAGAGTCAGTGCTCATCGGGGTCCCCACCGGAGCCCGGTGACGGCCACCGGTGCCTGGCGAGTCCCTGTCGTTGTGTGGTGGCACCCATAAGGTGGCCATGGGTGCCTGGTGATGCTCCATAGAGCACAGTGATGTGTGGTGGCACCCATAAGGTGGCCATGGGTGCCTGGTGATGCTCCATAGAGCACAGTGATGCCCGGCAGCACCCATCAGTGCCTGTTGGTCCCTCTTGGTACCCAGCAAAGCCTGTGGTGCCCGGCAGCACCCAGTAGCACCTATCAGCCCTCCCCAGTGCCCAGCGATGCCCCATAGACCCAAGTGGTGCTTGGCAGCACCCAGTAGCACCTAGCAGCACTCCTCAGTGCCCAGCGATGCCCCATAGACACAAGTGGTGCTTGGCAGCACCCAGTAGCACCTAGCAGCCCTTCTCAGTGCCCAGCGATGCCCCATAGACACAAGTGGTGCCCGGCAGCACCCAGTAGCACCTAGCAGCTCTCCTCAGTGCCCAGTGGTGCCCCATAGACACAAGTGGTGCTTGGCAGCACCCAGTAGCACCTAGCAGCTCTCCTCAGTGCCCAGTGGTGCCCCATAGACACAAGTGGTGCTTGGCATCACCCAGTAGCACCTAGCAGCCCTCCTCAGTGCCCAGTGATGCCCCATAGACACAAGTGGTGGTTGGCAGCACCCAGTAGCACCTATCAGCCCTCCTCAGTGCCCAGCGATGCCCCATAGACACAAGTGGTGCTTGGCAGCACCCAGTAGCACCTAGCAGCCCTTCTCAGTGCCCAGCGATGCCCCATAGACACAAGTGGTGTTTGGCAGCACCCAGTAGCACCTAGCAGCCCTTCTCAGTGCCCAGCGATGCCCCATAGACACAAGTGGTGGTTGGCAGCACCCAGTAGCACCTATCAGCCCTCCCCAGTGCCCAGCGATGCCCCATAGACCCAAGTGATGCCCGGCAACACCAAGTAGCACCTAGCAGCACTCAGTAGCCCCATAGACCCAAGTAATGCCCATCAGCACCCAGTGGTGCCCACTGGTCCCTGTTTCGCCTCAGTGCCCACTGATACCCAGCAGCCCCCAGTGATGCTCATCCAGTGACAACCCCCCCCCCCGGTACCCATTAGTTCTGGTGCTGCCCCCCCAGACCCCACTGCTGCCCCCCGGTGCCCCGCTCACCGGCAGTCGCTGCAGGCTCGCTGGCATTCCTTCCGACGGTAGCGGCAGATCAGCGCCCAGATGAGCAGCGCGGGGAGGCTCAGGAGCAGGAGCGAGCCCAGGATGGAGCCCACGATGATGCCCGCTTGCCGTCCCCCTACGGTGCGAGCACAGCCTGTCACCGCCGGCCTCCGCACCGGCTGCCACTGAGCACCGCGTCCCCAGCACCCGCACAGAGCCTCCCCTTGTCCCGTCCCCGTCCCCGCTTCCCAACCCGTGTCCCCGGCCCGCACTCACTTGCGGCCGGGCTGAGGTTGAGCTGGCACACGGAGTACCCCACGCGGTTGGTGACTCGGCACTGGTAGACGCCGGCGTGAGCCTCGGAGAGGCTGCGGATGAACAGGTCCCCGGGAGCTCGTCCTGCAGCCGGGACAGGCGGAGGCGTCAGCGCCCGAGCCCCCGGGCACGGGCAAGGAAGGGCACGGCCCGGACGTGAGCACAAACAGGCGCCATGAGCAGCTCCTGCACCCATGGGAGCCGCGGTACGTGCAGCCAGGAGCACCCAAAGGAACCCTGAGCAGCTCCTGCACCCATGGGAGCCGTGGCACGTACAGCAAGGAGCACCCAAAGGAACCCTGAGCAGCCCCTGCACCCATGGGAGCCGCGGCACGTACAGGCAGGAGCACCCAAAGGAACCCTGAGCAGCCCCTGCACCCATGGGAGCCGTGGCACGTACAGCCAGGAGCACCCAAAGGAACCCTGAGCAGCCTCTGCACCCATGGGAGCCGTGGTACGTACAGCCAGGAGCACCCAAAGGAACCCTGAGCAGCCCCTGCACCCATTAGAGCCGTGGTACGTACAGCCAGGAGCACCCAAAGGAACCCTGAGCAGCCCCTGCACCCATTAGAGCCCTGGTATGTACAGCCAGGAGCACCCAAAGGAACCCTGAGCAGCCACTGCACCCATTAGAGCCGTGGTACGTACAGCCAGGAGCACCCAAAGGAACCCTGAGCAGCCCCTGCACCCATGGGAGCCGCGGCACGTACAGCCAGGAGCACCCAAAGGAACCCTGAGCAGCCCCTGCACCCATGGGAGCCGCGGTACGTACAGCCAGGAGCACCCAAAGGAACCCTGAGCAGCCCCTGCACCCATGGGAGCCGTGGTACGTACAGCCAGGAGCACCCAAAGGAACCATGGGCAGCCCCTGCACCCATTAGAGCCGTGGTACGTACAGCAAGGAGCACCCAAAGGAACCCTGAGCAGCCCCTGCACCCATTAGAGCCGTGGTACGTACAGCCAGGAGCACCCAAAGGAACCCTGAGCAGCTCCTGCACCCATGGGAGCCGTGGTACATACAGGCAGGAGCACCCAAAGGAACCCTGAGCAGCTCCTGCACCCATGGGAGCCGTGGTACGTACAGCAAGGAGCACCCAAAGGAACCCTGAGCAGCCCCTGCACCCATGGGAGCCGCGGTACGTACAGCAAGGAGCACCCAAAGGAACCATGAGCAGCTCCTGCACCCATGGGAGCCGCGGCCATGAACACACATGAGCACCCAAAGGAGCCGTGAGCAGCCCCCGCACCCATGGGAGCCCCCCGCGGCTGTGCCATGGAGGGGCTCAGCCCCACAGCACCCACCTTGGAGGGTGCCAGAGGGCAGGCGTCCTCTCCCCCGTAGCCATGAGCACCCATAAGAACTCACCCATGAGCATCCCCAGCACCCATGGGAGCCCCACTGGGTTGTGCCACGAGTGGGGCTCAGCCCCACAGCACCCATGGGAGCCCCCCGGGGCTGTGCCATAGAGGGGGCTCAGCCCCACAACACCCATGGGAGCCCCCCGGGGCTGTGCCATGGAGGGGGCTCAGCCCCACAGCACCATGGGAGCCCCCCGGGGCTGTGCCATGGAGGGGGCTCTGCCCCACAACACCCATGGGAGCCCCCCGGGGCTGTGCCATGGAGGGGGCTCAGCCCCACAGCACCCATGGGAGTCCCCGGGGGCTGTGCCATGGAGGGGGCTCAGCCCCACAGCACCCATGGGAGTCCCCGGGGGCTGTGCCATGGAGGGGGCTCAGCCCCACAGCACCCACCTTGGATGGTGCCGGAGGGCAGGCGGCCCCCGCCGTATCCGTCCGCCAGCTTTGCCCATTGGTAGGCGAGCGGGGAGGTGCCCCCGCGGCTGTAGCACCGCAGCAGGACGCTGCCGCCCTCGATCTGCTCCCCCTCGGTCCAGCACTGCGGGGTAACCGGTTTCTCTGTGGGGACAAGGACCCGGTCACTATGGAGCCAACGGGGAAGGGGACATGGAAAACGGGGGGGGGACACACACACGACACTGACCCTGCACGGTGACGATGACTTCGTGCACGGCCACGGTGTTCTTCTTCACGCGGCACTGGTAGGTGCCGGTGTCGGAGACCTGCAGGTCCGCCAGGCGGATGGAGGCGTCGTGCTGGCTGGGGTCGGTCTGCACGAAGGCGACGCGGTCCTGCAGCCCCGAGCCGCTGCCGTAGTTCACGTGGTGGTCTTGGTAGGACAGGAACTGGGGGGGGAATCAAAGAAGGGAAGGGGGGGGCTGAGCAGGGGTGGTCCCTATAGGGGGAACCCAAAGCTGGCAGCTTGGGGGGGGGGGGGGAAAGCACTGCCGGGTGCCTGCCCGGCTGTGCCGGACCCTGCCTGGTCCATCCCTGTCTCACTTGGTCCATTCCTGCCCTTCCAGGTCCATTCCTGCCCTTCCAGGTCCATCCCTGTCCCGCCTGGTCCATCCCTGCTCTGCCTGGCTCATCCCTGCCCTTCCAGCTTCAGCCCTGCCCTGCCTGGTCCGTCCCTATCCCATCTGGTCCGTCCCTGCCAGTCCAGGTCCGTCCCTGTCCTGCCTGGTCCATCCCTATCCCACCAGGTCCATCCCTGCCCTTCGAGGTCCGTCCCTGCCCTGCCTGGTCCATCCCTGCCCCTCCAGTCCTTCCCTGCCCTGCCCGGCTCTGTCAGACTCTGCCTGGTCCTTCCCTGCCCTGCCTGGTCCATCCCTGCCCTTCCAGTCCTTCCCTGCTCTTCCAGTTCTTCCCTGCCCTGCCTGGTCCTACCAGACCATCCCTGTCCCGCCTGGTCCATCCCTGCCCCTCCAGTCCTTCCCTGCCCTTCCAGTCCTGCCCTGCCCGGCTCTGTCAGACTCTGCCTGGTCCTTCCCTGCCCTGCCTGGTCCTTCCAGACCAACCCTGTTCTGCCTGGTCCATCCCTGTCCCTCCTGATCCATCCCTGTCCTGCCTCATCCATCCCTGTCCCTTCTGGTCCATCCCTGTCCTGCCTGATCCATCCCTGTCCCTCCTGGTCCATCTCTGTCCTGCCTGGTCCATCCCTGTCCCTCCTGGTCCATCTCTGTCCCTCCTGGTCCATCCCTGTCCCTCCTGATCCATCCCTGTCCCTTCTGGTCCATCCCTGTCCTGCCTGATCCATCCCTGTCCCTCCTGGTCCATCTCTGTCCTGCCTGGTCCATCCCTGTCCTGCCTGATCCATCCCTGTCCCTCCTGGTCCATCCCTGTCCTGCCTGGTCCATCCCTGTCCTGCCTCATCCATCCCTGTCCTGCCTGGTCCATCCCTGTCCCTCCTGGTCCATCCCTGTCCCTCCTGATCCATCCCTGTCCCTCCTGGTCCATCCCTGTACTGCCTGATCCATCCCTGTCCTGCCTGATCCATCCCTGTCCCTCCTGGTCCATCCCTGTCCTGCCTGATCCATCCCTGTCCCTCCTGGTCCATCCCTGTACTGCCTGATCCATCCCTGTCCCTCCTGATCCATCCCTGTCCCTCCTGGTCCATCCCTGTCCTGCCTGATCCATCCCTGTCCCTCCTGGTCCATCCCTGTCCTGCCTGATCCATCCCTGTCCCTCCTGGTCCATCCCTGTCCTGCCTGATCCATCCCTGTCCCTCCTGGTCCATCTGTCCTGCCTGGTCCATCCCTGTCCCTCCTGATCCATCCCTGTCCCTCCTGGTCCATCTCTGTCCAGCCTGGTCCATCCCTGTCCCTCCTGATCCATCTCTGTCCTGCCTGGTCCATCCCTGTCCCTCCTGATCCATCCCTGTCCTGCCTGGTCCATCCCTGTCCCTTCTGATCCATCCCTGTCCAGCCTGGTCCATCCCTGTCCCTCCTGGTCCATCCCTGTCCCTCCTGGTCCATCCCTGTACTGCCTGGTCTATCCCTGTCCTGCCTGATCCATCCCTGTCCCTCCTGATCCATCCCTGTCCCTCCTGATCCATCCCTGTCCTGCCTGGTCCATCCCTGTCCCTCCTGATCCATCCCTGTCCCTTCTGGTCCATCCCTGTCCCTCCTGATCCATCCCTGTCCCTCCTGGTCCATCCCTGTCCCTCCTGATCCATCCCTGTCCCTCCTGGTCCATCCCTGTCCCCCCTGATCCATCCCTGTCCCTCCTGATCCATCCCTGTCCCTCCTGGTCCATCCCTGTCCCTCCTGGTCCATCCCAGCCGTCCCTGCCCGTCGGGACGGCGGCCGCTGGCACCGCTGCCACTCACCACGTTCTCGGGGCCGGTGCGCTCGGGCGTGATCTGGATCCACTCGATGCCCACGCCCTGGGGACCGTTGTCTTCGGGTTCGAGCACATAGGGACAGCCCAGCTTCACCGAGTCGCCCTTGGCCAGGTACAGCACCTCCCGGCCCTTGCTGTTGATCCTGACGGCCAGGAGGAGAGCTGGGGAGAGAACAGCACCCATCGGACCGGCACCCGGACCCACAGCGCCCCACATCCAGCAGCCCCCGACCCACGGGGAGCAGGGACCCATCCTGGTGGGGCTGACAAAGGGACGTGGCTGCTCGATGCCACCAACACGGTGGGTGCTCTGCTGACCACGGGGGGCGCATCCGGCGCCCTTGGGGTCCCCTCCATCCTCAATGGCATCCCTGCGGGAGCCGATCCAGGCGCCGGGGTGCCCCGGCCGTACCTGGCATGAGAGCCAGGAGCAGGAGCAGGCTGGCGCCGGGCCCTGCCATGACGCTGCAGCCGTGCAGGTGCTGAGGAGGAGCGGGAGCAGACGGCAGCTCCGCGGCGACGGGGCAGCGGGGCCGCTCGGGGCCGCTTTTACATGCTGGGTCGGGGCGCTCCTCCCTGTGGGGAGGATGCCTTTGGGATGACTGAGTGGCTCCAAGCTGTGCGTGAGCGCTGCCGCCCTGCTCCACTCCCTACCCCCTAATTAACCGTGGCCGTGGTGTGGGAGCCCATCCATAGGGATGCAGTGATGAGGGGGGGGGGGGACACGGGATGGGATGACACACCGGCGCATCCCGGCCGCTGGACCCCATAGATGGTTATCCCGGTGGGAAAAGGGGATGCTGTGGGAGCATCGTGGTGGCACGGAAGTGCCAAAGTGAAGGTTCTCCAAAAGATCTTGGTCTTGGGGCAGGATTTGGGGCAATTGGAGGTTAAAGGTGGGGTTTGACCATGGGTTAAGATCCTGCAGATCCCGCTTCTGGTCCAGCCCCTTGGCCAGTGGCCACAGGGATGCTGAAGCCATGTGGGACCGTGACACCCACCAAGGCGACGTTGGTGGCACTGATGAGATACGTGTGGAGATGTGGCTGAGACTCCAGGCCGCAGCCTATGGCGTGGGGATGTGGTGGCACAGGGATGTAGGGGCATGGCAGCACCAGGGTGTCCTGGGTTCAGCAGTAGCAGTCATTTTTCTCCTTCTTAGTAGCTGGTGCAGTGCTGTGTGCAGCAGCTGGGAGCTGAGGGCTGGGATTGGGGACAGGGATGCTTGGCCATGTATGGAGGGGACAGGGATGCTCAGACAGGGATGGAGGGGACAGGGATTCTTGGCCATGGATGAAGGGGACAGGGGTGCTTGTCTACGGATGGAGGGGACGGAGAAACTTGCCCATGGATGGAGGGGACAGAGATGCTTGTCCATTGATGGAGGTGACAGGGATGCTTGGCCATGGATGGAGGGGACAGAGATGCTTGGCTATGAACGGAGGGGACAGGGATGCTTGTCCATGAATGGAGGGGACAGAGATGCTTGGCTATGAACGGAGGGGACAGGGATGCTTGTCCATGGATGGAGGGGACAGAGATGCTTGGCCATGGATAGAGGGGACAGGGATGCTTGGCCATGGATAGAGGGGACAGGAATATTTGGCCATGGATAGAGGGGATAGGGATGCTTGGCCATGGATGGAGGGGACAGGGATGCTTGGCTATGAATGGAGGGGACAGGGATGCTTGGCCATGGACAGAGGGGACAGGAATATTTGGCTATGGATGGAGGGGACAGGGACGCTTGGCTATGAATGAAGGGGACAGGGATGCTTGGCCATGGATGGAGGGGACAGGAATATTTGGCTATGAATGGAGGGGACAGGGATGCTTGGCCATGGACAGAGGGGACAGGAATATTTGGCTATGAATGGAGGGGACAGGGATGCTTGGCCATGGATGGAGGGGACAGGGATGCTTGGCTGTGAATGGAGGGGGCAGAGATGCTTGGCTATGAATGGAGGGGACAGAGATGCTTGGCTATGAATGAAGGGGACAGGGATGCTTGGCCATGGACAGAGGGGACAGGAATATTTGGCTGTGGATGGAGGGGACAGGAATATTTGGCCATGGATGGAGGGGACAGGGATGCTTGGCTATGAATGGAGGGGACAGGGATGCTTGGCTGTGAATGGAGGGGACAGGGATGCTTGGCCATGGATGGAAGGGACAGGGACGTTTGGCCGCAGATGGAAGGGACAGGGATGCTTGGCTATGGATGGAAGAGCAGGGGCTCGGCTGCTCTGGAACTCGGCTGCTCTGGGACTCGGCTGCTCTGGGACACGGCTGCTCTGCTGCGGGTGCCGCGGTCCCTGTCCCCGCCGTGCCTCGCCTCCCCGTGCCGTGCCCCGCGGCGCAGCTCGGCCGCGCTGGCCCTTCCCAAGGCCGGACCGCCCGGGCCGGCTCCACCGCCCGGCGCAGCCACCCCGAACGCTGCCCGGGGCCAGGAGCTGCTCCAGTTCCTGGCCCGGAGCTGAGCTCACCGCGGCCGGGTCCTCGCCGGCTCCGGGCCGGGCCCGGCACGTGTTGAGCCGCGTCTGTGATTTCGGGGCCGCAGAGTTCGGGTTGGCCCCGGGGCAGCCCCGATGCGGGGCCGGTTCCTGCTGCCGGGGCCGTGGCTCGGGGATGCTGCACCCCGGTGCGCGGCGGCTTTGGAGCCCCCCCCCCCGGGGCTGTGACAGCGCCAGGACCGGGGGTGGCACCGCCGGAGCGGTCGGGGATGGAGATCGGAGCCCGGCTCCCAGCACCGGGGCCGCGCAGCAGCCGGGGAAGGGCTGGTGAGAGGCCACGGAGGCGGCTCCGAGCCCCGGGCACGTTCCCTTGTGCCGCTCTCGTTATTGCTCAGCTGCTCTGACAATTACTCAGAGCCACTCCTCGGCCCTCGGAAGCACCAGGGCCCAGAGCCGAGTGGATGTGAAGTGTTTGCATCATGCTCTGTGCTTTGACACGGCCACAGGGCCTGGGGGTGATGCGATGGGGAGGTGGTGGCACTGGCAGGGCTGGGTGTGGGGAAGAGCCTGGCTGGCTCTTTGGGACACCCAAGGTTGGGGGACAAGGACATGGGCGCATCCAAGAGCTCTGCCCATGGAGACGGGCAAGAGGTGAGCTTGGGAGTTGGGCAATGAGCCTTGGAGCTACTCCAGCCCCACGGGCAGCTCCTGACCCCAAAACCCCCAGTGAGAGAAGGGTGAAAGACACCGTCTGCTCATAAACATCTCTACTGGGAGGAAAGAGCCTAAGAAAGCATCAGCCCCTTGGTGGAGCCTGGCCCCACGCCGCGCCGGGCCTGGCCTGAGGCTACGATCGCTCGGTGCTGGTCCCTCAGCTGCACTTGGGCACAGAACTTCTCAGGCACACCAGAGTCTCTGCAGAGGAAAGAAAGCATCAGAGTCAGGACCGGGGCTCCGGAATGGATCCTCTTGGATGAGGATGGAAAGGAAGCTGGGAGGTGGTGGGAAGCCAGGAAAGCCATAGGGATACACAGTACATAGAATCACAGAATGCTTTGGTGGGAAGGGAGCTTAAAGCTCATCTCGACCCATAGGCAGGGACCCCTTCCACTGGAGCAGGTTGCTCCAAGCCCTGTTGAGCACTGCCAGGGATGGGGCAGCCACAGCTTCTCTGGGCACCCTGGGCCAGCGCCTCAGCACCCTCCCAGGGAAGAGCTTCTGCCTAAGAGCTCATCTCAGCCTCCCCTCGGGCAGGTTAAAGCCATTCCCCTTGGCCTGTCCCTGCATCCCTTGTCCCAAGCCCCTCTCCAGGTTTCCTGCAGCCCCTTTAGGCACTGGAGCTGCTCTGAGCTCTCCCCTTCAGGAGCCTTCTCTCCTCCATGTGGCAGCAGGGGCACCACATTTTCAGCTCTAAAAGGCTCTTCTAGATGCGCCCCCCCCCCCCCCCGGCCATGGGGAGCACCCTGGGGTGCTGCGCCCTGTCCCAATGGCTATGGGTGTCCCATGTCCCCTGCACCCCAGGGGTGATGCGCGAAGTGGCCCTCAGCTCCCTCCTCTTCCTTGGGGTCTTCCTTCCTCCAGCTTTCCTCAGGGACCTGCTGCTCACAGGGGGAATGCCATGGAATCGGATGGAGCTGGGGACCCCCAAACCGACCCTGGCCCAGCCCCGAGGGCAGCAGAAGCCATCGTGGTGGCTGCAGGAGCCGAGATGGATGATGGCAATAAAGAGATGGCCCTTGTCCAAAGCCCCTCTCCAGGTTTCCCGGAGCTCCTTTTAGGCACTGGAGCTGCTCTGAGGTCTCCCCTTCAGGAGCCTTCTCTTCTCCAGGCTCCAGCCCCAGTGCTGAGCCCTTCTGTGGCATCACCTGAGCTCCTGCAGCTTCTGCTCCTTGAAGCGGGCGATGCGCTGGTGCCGGCGCTGGGCCTCCTCCTGCAGGTGCTTGAACTCCTCGAAGGCGGCCGCTCGCTCCTGCGCCAGCTCCTGCTGCCGCTCCTGCGCCTGGCGCCGCACGGCCCTGGCGTGAGCCTGGCGCTCCGCTGCCTTCCGCTCCTCCTCGGCCTTCTCCTTCTCCATCTGCTCCTGCTGCGCCCTGCGGGACAACGCGGCGGCGATGACGGCGCCGGCCCCGCGCCGGCTCGGCCCCCGCTGAGCGCCGGGCCCCGTCCCGCGCACCGGAGGATCCTCTGGAACTCGTGGCGGTCCTGCTGCGCCTGCACGGCCATGGCGTGCTCCCGCTGCGCCATCTGCTCCCGGCGGCTCTGCTCGAGCCGCGCCGCCGCCGCCGCCTTCAGCCGTGCCAGCTCCGTCTCCTTGCGCCGCCACTCGCGCTCCGCAGCCTCCTGCCTGCGCTTGGCTCTCAGAGCGTCCTGAGCAAGGGGACAGGGGTGACGACGACGACGACGGGGGCGAGGATGAGGAGGGTGAAGGAGGCAGCAGGGAGGCAGCTGCTCACTTGCTCTGCCTGGTGGTCCTGGGCCTTCTCCTGCATGGCTCTGAGCCGCGCCAGCTCCTTCTCCTTCTCCACGCGGATTTGCTCCTGCTCGGCTTCCAGCTTGGCCTCGCGCTCCTGGATGGGTCAGAGCCTCGTGGGTGCTCCCAGCAGCACCTCCACAGCTGCACCCGCACCAGGGCCCTGTGGCAAAGGCCTCTCACCAGCTTCTGCCTCTGGTACTCGAGCACGCGCTCATCCTCCAGCCGCTCCAGCTCCCGCTGCTCCGCCTTGAGCTTCTGGTTCTCGGTGTTGATGCGTTTAATCTCAGCCTGGATCTGCCTGTGCTGCTCCTGCCTCCGCTCCATGTCCTGGGAACAGAGGGTGAGCACCCAGCCCCTTTCCAACGCGACGGAAACCCAGCCCCAGCCCCTCCTGCTCCCTGGGGCTCGCACCTTCAGATCCTCCAGCTTCAGCCGCTCCAGGTACTGAAGCATCTCCTGCGCCTCCTGGTCCCTCTGCTCGGCCCTCAGAGCCCGCTCCTCCGCGTTCTGCTCCATCTGCCTCACCAGCCCCTGTCTCCCTCTGGGAAGGAAGGAAGCAGGACGTTCCCTCTGGCTCTGTGCCATTCCCAGAAGTGGAAATGCCACCACGGGCGTCGGGTGCTGCCAGGTCCCACCGCGGTGCCGTGGTGCGAAGGCCTGGGAAGAGGAACCCTTCCACGGACCTGATCAGCTCCTGCTTCCGCCTGCGCTCCAGCTCCTCCTGCATCTCCTCGGCCTTTCTCCTCTCCACCTCCATCATGTTGTCCAGGCGCTTCTCCTCCTCGGCCAGCTCCTTGGCAATGATCTGTTTCTCCAGGACCTGCGCGTCGCGGATCATGTGGCACTTGGCACCGAGGATCAGCTGCGGGGACAACGGGTCTCCTGCTCTCCCAGCCGGACTTGGACGGACACATGGATGAGGAGGGGGGGGAAAGGAGAGGAACCCACTGGGCAGCACCCAGGGTTTGGTCATCCCCACCTCACTGAACTCCTTGATCTCATCCTCCTGCTCCATGCGCATCCTGTTTGCCCGCTGCAGCACGTGCTGGGCCCGCTCCCGCGCCGCCTCCTCCAGCTCGTTCAGCTTCCCCGTCTGCTTCCGCACCGCCGCTGCCTTGCGCTGCCTCGATGCCTCCTGAGGGGACAAAGCTCATCCTGCTTGTCCCCTCGTGCCCAAAGCCGGGCTGAGCCTGCCTCGAGGGACCCTGCATCCCGGCATGGAGCCAAGGGGCATCCCCTTCCCACACCAGTCCTGGCAGAAAGGCAGCACAGGGGCTTCATCCCAGCCTCTGGGGACTCCTTCCCACCCAGGGAGCTTGGTGGGGATCAGAGACCTGAGCGGTGCTGCTTCGGGCACACCGAAACATGGGTGCCCAAGGGATGGAGGTGGGAGCTCCAGGGCCATGAGGCCGGTGTCAACCACCCTCCAGAGCCCAGGAGCAAGTGGGGAAGGACAGAAAAGGGCAGGAGAGGAGGGAAATGCCTACGAGAGCGGCCTCCTTCGCTGCTTTGAGGGCTGCCAGCTTGGCCTCACGCTCCTCCTTGGTCAGCACTTGAGCTGCTGCTTTAATGCGCTGGAAATCCTCGGGAGTCATGATGAGGGATGCTGGGGGCTTCTCCTCAGTGGTGCTGGGGTGGGGACAAAGAGCAGTCAGTGGTATGGGAGTGTCTGAAAGATCCCCCCCGTTCCCTTCCCCGGGTGCCCAAGCCAGGAGCAGCTCCTGGACCAGGATGGGAGTCACCCTGGAGCAATGCAGGAAGCACCCAGGCTGTGGGATCCTGGCTCTCCCAGTCATGGGGGCAATGGAAAGTGAAGGGAAAGCTGTGATGCACAGGGGGACAGGACGCTCACCTTGGAAACCCCAAAACCTCCAGTAACAGAATACCCAACATCTTTCAGGCCAGCTTGACTTCCCCAGTTTTCCTTTGGGAAAATCCTCCTTCCCCCCAATCACCTTTCCCCATCCCATCACTGCTCCCATGTGCTGCCTTGAAACCTCTGTTGATCCAGGGGAGCTGAAGGTGCCTTTTCCCTCTGTTTGGGGCCACTCAGCCTGTTTGGCAGCCGCTTGGCTTTGACTCTGTGCACCCAGGAATGCAGCTGGGATGAGAGGAGGAAGCAGCGCCCAAACACGGGGCACCCTCTGCCCTGCCAGCGCTGGGCCACCAGGACAGCGCCGAGCCATGAACCCTGCCATGAGTCAAGCTGTGGTTTGGAGGAAATCACCGAAGCTCCCGGTGCCCCCGTTTCCCTCCTTGTAAAAATGTGGATAATAACACGGGGAGCTGGCCCGAGTTAATGACTCCGTGCATTACTCAGGTACCATGGTGACGCGTGCGGCGGAGGAGCGTCCATTAACCAAATGCACGGAGCACTTTGAAGCTGCTCAGGACTAAGAATTTACTCATGATTATTGCGTGTCACCTTTCATCCACCCTGGTGAATAGGAACAGATACCTGCATAATGAGCGCTCCCCGGCTGCATCACAGCATCGCATTCCAGGACGCTTGGCCCCATGCTCACAACGGCCCTCATAAATGGAGTGACACATTCGGCCGCTGCCTTGGCCGGCCTCGTGTTTGGGTGAGCAGCCCCGGGATGCCTGGGCCTTGGTTTTCAGGAATTGCACCAGCATAAATTGTTTCCATCGAGCTCCGCTTGCCGTGGCCGGAATTGGGGTCTTGCCTTTGGCACCGGGGTCGGATGGGACCGGGAAGGGAGCAAAAGCAGCTGCCAAAGCAAATCCCGGCTCTGAGGGCTTGGTGGGTGGGAGAGCATCGGGTGGAAGGGTCCGAACGGGAGGCAAAGATGAACCTTGCTCCAAACAGCAGCAAAGAGGGCGTCTGAGCTTCCAATGAGCCTGAACTGGGATAATGGCCCTGCTCTCGTTACGTGCTGCAGGTTTCAACGGGGGGCAGTGATGAAGGGCTTATAAAGCAGCCCCACGGGGAAACACGGAGCTCCTGGGACTCCTCTGCTGCCTTCCACAGGGCAGGTTGGGACTGGGAGGTGGGAGGCAGCGTCCGATGCGTGACGGGGAGCAGGAGGCCTCGAGGAGCTCAGAAGGCGCTTTTCTGGCTGCTCTGGGGAG
This sequence comes from Pezoporus occidentalis, assembly GCF_034315485.1. Classification (NCBI taxonomy): domain Eukaryota; kingdom Metazoa; phylum Chordata; class Aves; order Psittaciformes; family Psittacidae; genus Pezoporus; species Pezoporus occidentalis. Next base: position 126,945 of record NW_026915715.1, on the reverse strand, counting down.
GTTTATGTTGGGCTTTTATGGGTTTTAGGATGATTCAGTGCCTCTGTGGCAGGGCCCATCCCTCCTGCACCAAAACATTCCCAAGTTCCGCGCATCGGAGCCACCAAAGCTCCTCCTGAGCTGCTGCTCGGGCCCAGACTTACACGAGCTCCCGGATGAAGTCCTTGGTGATGATTAGGGTGGTCTTAGGCTCGTACCTGCCAAGGGACAGCGCTTTGGGGGCTGTCCTCACATCCCGAAGGAGCACAATGGGGCTGTCGAGGCGCGAGGGCTGCGAGGAAAGATGGGGTTTACTCCGGGTTTACTCCTGCTGCTGGGCTCCAAGAGCCTTACACACCACCGCAACCGGTGCCGCGTGGGCATGGGAAGGGGATTCTGGCCTCTGAAGGGCTGATGGGGACATGGGGGGGAAACCAAACGCACCCCACGGCACTGGGTTTACTGGGGTTGCTGTCCCACCCGGAGCCGGTGGGGCTGAGGAGCCCATTGCTGCCTGCTCAGGGCAAACCCTCACCCAACCACAGCCCTGGCACCTCCATCCTGCTGAGCCCTATGGAACCAGGGCAGAACTGGGTGGAAACCGGCCCCAAAGGAGCCCAAGCTCGCTGGGAGCTGGTGGGGAGGGGGACGAGGATGAGCTCCAGGCCCGGCCTTGCAGGGCAGTCACTGGCAAGGAGCACAGGGCAGAAACCAGTCCTCCCAGTAGGGCCGGGACTGGTGCCAGTGCCTTTGCTCAGGCTGAGGCTGCCACCTAGTGAAGAGTCACCGGCTCCCTTCCCAAGGGCAGGGGGGGATTCCCTGAGCCCGGGGCAGGGAACCCCCAGAACCAGTTGGAGGTGGGAAGCAGACACATGGTTTCCCTTGGAATTCCTGTTTAAACTCCTGCTGGAACAAATCCCACAGTGCCCTGGGAACGCTGCCGGCAACAGTCCCTGCAATCCTGGGATGGGTTGGGTGGGAAGGGGGCTTAAAGCTCATCTAAAGGCATGGCAGGGACCCCTTCCAATGGAGGAGGATGCTCCAAGCCCCTGTGTCCAACCTGGCCTTGGGGCAGACACAGCTCTGGGCACCCTGTGCCAGCGCCTCAGCACCCTCCCAGGGAAGAGCTTCTGCCTAAGAGCTCATCTCAGTCTCCCCTCGGGCAGGTTAAAGCCATTCCCCTTGTTCTGCCCCTTGACCCCTTGTCCCGAGCCCCTCTCCAGGTTCCCTGGAGCCCCTTTAGGCACTGGGAGCTGCTCACCCAAAGCGGTGACACTGGTGCAGCTCCTCAGCACCCCGGGCCCCGAGCAGGAGGTGTTGAACCAAAGGGTTTGGCCCTGAAAGCCTCCGTGCAAACAGCGATAACGGGGCTGCTGCCACCGCAGCCACCCGCCCGCTGTCCCTGGAGCCAGGAGAACTCCTTGGACAAGACCTGGATTAATCGCAGGGATTAATCAGGCTGCCTTGAAGGCCTCTGAGATAAGGCTTGATCAGAAACCTGGCCAGGGCTTGCTGGCCGGGAACGCTCCCAAGCTGCAGCTGGGAGCGGAGGTAATCTTCATTGCACGCTTCCTTCCTCTCCTCTGGAAAGCCAAAGGGGGAGTTTGGCAAAGCCTCTGTGGGCAGATTCCTTCCAGGCGATAAGGTCCAGAGGAGGGAATGAAAGGCACAAAGAAGGACAAGCACCCAGCGCACCCATTCCCACCACTGCCCCTTGGCACCGAGGGTGTGTGAGCACTGGCAGGGCCGGTGACTGCAGCCCTGCCCTGGGCAGCCTGTTCCAATGCCTGAGCACCCTTTGGGGCAGGAATTGTTCCTCAGCTGCATCTAACCCTGCCCTGGGGCAGCTTGAGGCCGTTTCCTCTTGTCCCATCCCTTGGGAGCAGAGCCCAGCCCCTCCTGGCTCCATCCTCCTGTCAGGCACTTGTAGGGAGCCATCAGGTCCCCCCTGAGCCATCGGAACCCCCCCAAGTCCCTCACCCCTTCCCCATCACTTGTGCTCCAGGCCCTGCTCCAGCCCCATTGCCCTTCTCTGGCCCCTCCTCAACGTCTCTCCTGCAGTGGGAACTGGAGGTGTTTGCTCAGTGTGAGACAGGGCAAACCTTGGACCTTGCATCTTGCGCAGGGTGGGGAGAGCCGCGGCCATAAACCCCAGCGAGAGCACCCATAGAGGTGATAACGGGGCGGGGGGACACACACACACAAACCAAACTCCATCGTCCTTGCCCCTGTGCACCCGGGTCCTGCTGCGGGGAGGGAGCTTTCCCCCCCTCCCCGAGTGCAAGAGGAAGGAGCTGAGCTCTGTTTATCTCAGCCCAGGGCACCCAGCCAAGAGGTCAGAGACTCTCCAAAGGGACCAATCTCGTAGCTCCCTGATGAAAGTCTATGGAATGCTGGCCAGGAGCTGCTCTGGAAGCTTCCAGCCCTTGCTCCTTTCATAGAATCACAGAATAGTTTGGGTTGGAAAGGACCTGAAGATCATCCAGTTCCAACCCCCCTGCCATGGGCAGGGTCATCTCACACTAAACCATCTCACCCAAGGCCTCGTCCAACCTGACCGTGAGCACCGTCAGGGATGGAGCATTCACAGCTTCCCTGGGCAGCCCATTGCAGTGCCTCAGCACCCTCACAGGAAAGAATTTCCTCCTTAGATCCAATCTAAACCTCCCCTGTTTCAGTTTGAACCTGTTACCCCTTGTCCTGTCACTGCAGTCCCTACTGAAGAGTCCCTCCCCAGCATCCCTATAGGCCCCCTTCAGACACTGGAAGCTGCTCTGAGGTCTCCCCGCAGCCTTCTCTTCTCCAGGCTGAACAGCCCCAACTTCCTCAGCCTGTCTCCATACAGGAGGTGCTCCAGCCCCTGAGCATCCTCGTGGCCTCCTCTGGACTTGTTCCAACAGTTCCACGTCCTTTTTATGCTGAGGACCCCAGAACTGCACACAATGCTCCAGGTGAGGTCCCACCAGAGCAGAGCAGAGGGGCAGGATCACCTCCATGACCTGCTGGTCACGCTCCTTTGGATGCAGCCCAGGACACGGTTGGTTTCTGGACTGTGAGTGCACCCTGAACCCAGCTCATGTTCATTTTCTCATCAACCAACACCCCCAAGTCCTTCTCAGGGCTGCTCTGAATCTCTTCTCTGCCCAACCTGTAGCTGTGCCTGGGATTGCTCCCACCCAGGTGCAGGACCTTGCCCTTGGCATGGTTAAACTCCATGAGGTTGGCACCAGCCCACCTCACAAGTCGAGGTCCCTCTGGATCCCATTCCTTCCCTCCAGCGGATCAACCGAACCCCACAGCTTGGGGTCATCGGCAGAATCGATCCTTATATCCCACGTGCTAGAGCCCAGCTCCTCGCCTTGCAGCCCTGAGCCTCCCGTCTCTCCCTGACCACCAACCCACCCCGAGGACGGGGCTTGGGATGCTCCTGGGAGGCAGAGTGAATCCCGTGCTTTCCCGGAGTGGTCCCACAGCAGAATTCCAGGGGCTGCAGCCGCATTCCTTACCCGGGAGCTTCAGGAACAGGGATTACAGAGGGGGTGCGGTGAGCGGGGCAGGATGAGGCCCTGCCTTGTGTGTGTGTGTGTGTGGGGGGGGGTTCTTACCTGCTTCTTCCCGAGCAGCAGCTCATCCTCGGCTGCGGAGCTCTGCGCCTTCCTGCGGTACCGGCCGCGGGGCGCCGGGATGCTGCTGGGCTGCGGGGAGAGGGCACCGGGGGTTCCTTGGTACCGGGGGTACCGGGGGAGCCCCGGGCCCGGGCCAGGCCGCGCTCACCATCCCGCTCCGCTTGACGGCCGCCAGCCGTCGCCATGGCAACGCGCCCCTTCCCCACCCCTGTTCCCTGGCAACCGCGGGGCGCTGCCGAGCGTGCGCACTGGGCGGCGGAAGGGCGCACTCCGTGTCCGGGGGGGGGGGGGGGTGTGTGGGTGTTGTTCTGCGCGGCTGACCGTGTTTACGCGTACACACCGCCCTGCACACGCACACGGGGCACTCGAGGTGTTCCCCCCACCCACGACACCCCCTCAACACCCACACCACCCCTTCAACCCCCCCACACTCACCGCAACCACCCCTTAAATCCCCCCCTCCGAGCCCGGCAGGGAGTGAGCAGCGCCAGCCCCGCCCCTCCCCGCTAACCCCGCCCCTCCCTCCACGTGGCCTGGCTGCCGCCATGCTGCACGGCGAGGCCGCGGGGTCCTAGTGCCCCCCCCCCCATAAGGGTCTCCCTTTCCCGCGGGGGGGGTTCATGCCGTGATGGGCCCCCCCAAACCCCTTCCCCATCACAATCATTGAGCCTGGAAACAAGAGGAGCCGTTTATTGGGGTGCAGGGGGGTGCCCCCCCCAACACAGCAGCGGCAGGGGGGGGGCACTGTGCCCCCCAAAGGCACTTATGGGGGGGGCGGGTGCAGCAGCACCGGCCAAATAATAATAATATAAAAACAATTTTTGGTCCTGGAATCCGGGGGGGGGGGGAGAGGGGAGAGAGGGGGGCCGGGGTGGGGGCACCCGGCTGGTCCGCAATGGATTGTATTGGGGGGGGGGCACAGGCAGTTTGGGGTCCGGTGGGGTTGGGGGGATGCTCAGAGGATCTGCCGGGGCATGCCATAGCCCGTCATGCCGGCCTGCGAGGCGCCGCGGTTGGTGCCCATCTGCAGCCCGATCACGCTCTGCCCCTCCTTCAGCTTGTCCTCGGAGAAGACGCGTCGGTTCTCCTGCGACTTCCTGCGGGCACAGCGGTGTCAGCGCCTCCTCCGGACCCCCCCTGGGTCCTGCAGCACCCCCCCCCAAGCACCCAGCACCTACTTGGGGAACCAATTGGGGTCTCCCACGAAGAGCCCATCGCCCTTGGCCACGGCCAGGCTGCCCAGGTTCATCAGGGTCCTCTGCACGCACGCCATGTTCTTCCCTGCAAGGGCGCGGCCAGGCTTGGCTTCGGACTCATCCTCATCCCCATTTCCTTCCCTGTTTCCATCCCTATCCTCATACCCATCTCCATTCCCAACCCCATTCCTATCACTGTCATCATTCCTGTCCTTATCCCAATCCCAACCTCATGCCCATTCCCACCCTCAACCCCATCCCCATTTCTGTTCTCATCCTGTCCTTATCCCAATCCCCATCCCCATTCCCACCCTCAACCCCATCCCCATTTCTGTTCTCATCCTGTCCTTATCCCAATCCCATCCTCATCCCCATTCGCACCCTCAACCCCATCCCCATTTCCATCCCTATCCTCCATTCTCAACCCCACTCCCAACCCCATCATCATTCCCATCCCTATCCCAAACCCATCCTCTTCCCCATTCCCACCCTCAACCCCATCCCCATTCTGTCTTTATCCCAGTTCCCATCCCCATCCCTGTCCTCATCTGCATCTCCATCCCCTTCCCCATCCTCACCCCATTCCCACCCTCAACCCTATCCTCATCCTTATCCCATCCCCGTTCTTGTCTCCTTTCCATCCTCATCCCCGTTGTTTTCCCATCCCCATCCCCATCCTGGTGCTCACCCTCCCAGAGGTCCACGGTCTGGAAGATGTCGGTGGCGGCGATGCCGTAGCGCTCGGCCGCTTGCAGGAACTGCGAGATCTGTTCCATCTGCTTGAAGGCCATGGCCGACGCCTGCACCTTGGCCACGGGGCCCTGCCCGCGCGGGTGCAGGCTGTTGATGAGCCGGCACAGCACCTATGGGCGAGGGGACACCGGTGACAACCAGCACCATGGTGCCCCCCCCCTCCAGTGCCCAGTGCCTGGGTACTCACGGTGCCATCCTTGAGCCACTGCTGGAAGCCGTCCCTACCCGGTGCCGGCTGCGCCACGTCGCTGCCGCACTGTGCCAGGATCCACCGCACCAGGATCTGCTCCAGCTCGGGGTCGTACTGGCGGTCGATCTTCTGCTGCACCTCCCGGCTCAGCCCGTATGATGGTCCCCGGTTTGCCATGGTGACAGCAGGGCGGGGGGGGGGGTAATCTGCAGGGACCGGACCCCCCCCCCGTCAGCCCCATTGGTGGCACAGGGTGATGGTGACCACCGATGGCTCAGTGTCCATTATGGAGCTTTATCGCCCATGCCAGGCCCTGCTCGCTTCCTGCTCCGTGCCCACCCCATGGTGCTCCGGGCGCGGATCCTGCTCTGAGCATCCATCACCACGGCTCAGCCCCGCGGGCTTGGCAAGCACCGGTCAGAGCTTGTTTGAGGAGCTGCCCCGTTTGCTTGGGCCCGGTGCCACATCCGGGACTGGCACCGGGAGCATGGGGCCGATGGACCCGGATCTTTGCCGTGGGGCCACCGGAGCCAGTGCCATCAGTGGTACCCACCACCTCCCGCATCCCATCCCTGCATCCTGACGTTCGGGGGTCCCGGAATGCCGGACGGGAGCACATGCTGCGGGTGCCAGCCCCGGTGCCCAGCCAGCAACAACCACATGGGAGGGACCCGGCTCTGTTCGGACCCCATCACGCACCCGGTTTTGGGGTCCCTGACACCGGGAGCACCCGCGGGACTGGGTTTGGTGGGAGCCTGAACCCAGAGCCCCCCGCGGTGGCCGAGTGAAGCCGCTGTGGAGCTCCGGCACCGCGGCCACCCCGTGGCTCTCCCGACGCTGCCGTGGGGCCTGGGCAGTCCCTATGGGGACAGAGCCGCTTCCCGGGTGCGTGGGGAGTGCCCGGACAGGGGCCAAAGCCGCCGGGAAACAAAGAGGAACCGGGACCGGGGCAGTCGGAGCCCGGTCGGGGGTCGCCCGTTGAGAGGGGATCCCACGGCTGGGGGGAGCAGAGCCCAGCCCTGCCGGGGCACGGCCACCATGGGGACCCCATAGAGCCCCAGTGCAATGGGGAGGGGACCCCAGCGGGCACCGGGTTCCAGCGGGGACGGGACCCCGGCGGGGACAGGGTCCACCCCCCCCCCCCAGCGGCAACGGTTTCTGGTCCCCAGCGGCCCGGGCCACGCCGCGGTGTCCGCAGCCCCCGGGGGCAGCGGCGCTGGGGCCGGAAGCCGCACCCGGTCCCGTCCCGCGGGCGCGGCCGCGTTTCCCGACGCTGCCCGGAGCCGTTACCCCCAGCGGGGCGGGCAGGGGGGGGGAGCCCGGGGCCGGGGGGGGGGGGGGGAGCGGTCCCGCTCTGGGTCCCTCTGCAGCACGGGGGGGGTCGGGTTTAGGGCAGAGCTACCGGTGCCCTCCCGGTGCCCATCCCCGTCCCCATCCCGGCTCCCGACCCCACCTGCGCGGGCGCCCTCGGGCGCTGCCCGGTGCCGCTGCCCGGTGCCCGGTGCCGGTCCCTACCTGCGGCGCGGCTCCCGCGGTCCCCGGTCGGCAGATGCCGGATGCCGCTGCCCGCGCCCTTTTCACGGCTGATGTCAGCGCGGCCGGGGGCGGCCGGGACCGCCCGTTCCCGGGGCGGGTCCGCGGCCGGGACCGGGGCAGCCCCGCCCGGTGGGGAGGGGGCTCGGGCGGGCCGGGATTTTGGGGAGGGGGGGGGGGGGGCCCAAGGTGGGGACGCGGTGGTCACCGTGGTCAGGGGACATCGGGGGCTCGGTGGGGACGGGGTGGCCCCGTGGCGGGGACAGAGGGGCTGAGCGGGGCCATTGGGGTTTGGATGGGAACGAGGAGGCAGGGATAGGGTGAGCAGCGCGGACAAGGGACCACGGGGCTTTTGATGGGGGGGAAAAGGGTGGCCACGGTGTTGGAGGGACATCAGGGGTCTTGATGGGGACAGGGTGGCTGCGGGGCAGAGAGCGAGGGACAGGGGGGGTTTGGTGGGGACAAGGAGCAGGAGCATCAGGGGTTGGGGGGCACGGAGGCTGCGGGGGGACACCGAGGCTCGGTGGGGCCGGGGCAGCCGAGCCGTCGGGGCTGGGCTCGGGCGCTGCCGCTGCCCCCGGCCCCGCGGTGCCCCCGTGTCCCCGCGCAGGGGCAGGGCCGTGGCTGTTGCTCAAGCACCGTCTCCAAGGGAAGCCGCGACCAAAACAACCAAACAGACGCCGGGCCCGGAGCCAGCGCCAGCGCCTCGGTGTCCCCGCACCCACACCCCCGGGGCCCCAAATGCCCCCCCCCCGCCCAGCATCCAAAATCCAACCTCAGAGCCCCAGAAGCCACCCCACAGAATCCAAAATCCACCCAGGACCAGCCCCCGCTCCACACCCAAAATCCAACCTCAGAGCCCCAAAAGCCACCCCACAGAACCCGAAATACACCCAGGACCACGACCCCCACCACCCCCTCCCCCGCACCCAAAATCCACCCCACAGAACCCAAAATACACCTGGGACCAGCCCCCCCCCCCCCCCAGCACCCCGAGCTGCTCCTTAGGGCTCCATCACAGTGGGAACCAGCTTTGCTTGTTGTGTGCCCCCCCTGCACCCATGGGTGCCACGGTGTGGGAGGGGGAACGTCCCTGTAAACACCCCCCCCCCCCCCGTGTTGTGGGGGTTCCCGGTGGGGCTTTGGGGTGTCTTGGAGTGTTCCCTGGGTGGGGATCAGGGTGACCCACACGATAGGGGGGGGACAGGGAGTAAGGGTGGACATGGGGGTTCAGGATGGGGGACACAGGGTGAGGTGGGGACAGGAGGGGGGTAACACAGGGGGCAGGGCAGGGGATATGGGGGGGACACAGAGCAGGATGAGAGGGACATGAAGTGGGGATGATGACGTCATTGGGGGGGGTGACCCGAGAGGGGGTGGGGGTCACACAGAACCCGGATACGGGTGTGCGCGGACGGGACCCCCCCGATGACCCGGGGTGACCCCGGGACCCGGCCCAGCGAGGGGACCCCCGGAAGACCCCCAAAGGGCTGGGGGTGACGTCATTCCCGCCGGGGCTCCGCCCCCCCCTTGGCATGGCCATATAAGGGAACGAGGCGAGATAGCCCCGCCCCGCCCGCAGGGAATGGGAACGGGGTGGGGGGGCACGGGAACGACGGGGGGGAATGGGATGAAGGGGGGCACCGGATGAGAGACCCCCGGGGAGGGGGGACACAAACACTGAAGGGGGGGATGCAGCAGGATGGGGGGGATACAAGTGATGGGGATGCAAGTGGCAGCAGGAGGGGGTAGTTTGGGGGCTATGGATGCCCTTGGGGGGGGGGCTCTGGGTGGCCTGAGGAAGGGGCATGGAGAGTTCTGGGGGGTCTATGGGTGCCATAGGGGGTCTTGGGGAAGGTCTGGGTGGCGGGGGAGGAAGGGGGGTGTTTTGGGGCTCTGGGTGCCACGGGGCACCCTGGAGAGGCTTGGGGGGTCTGGGTGCGATGGAGGGCTCTGGATGCCCTGTGGGGGCCCTTTTGGGGTTCTGGGTGCCATGGGGGGCTCTGGGTCTCTGCTCCTCCACCCCACACACTGGGTGCTACATTCACATCTCTTTATTTCCCCCCCCTTTAACCCTCCATGGGGGTCCCCTACAGCAGCGTGGCCAGCTCCAGGCGCTGCTCCTGCGGCCGTTGCCGGGCCCCATCCCTGCGCCGCCGGGACACGGTGCCAGCACCGGCTGCCAACGCCTCCGCCGACACCGAGCTCACCGGGGAGGAGCCGGCGGCGGCACCGGGCTCTGCAGGGTGGGGATGGGACACACACACACACAGACACCATCAGCACCCCGGGGTGATGGGAGCCCCATGGGTGCTGTCGCCATCACCCCCCTGCTCACACTCACTTTGCCGCTCCAGGTCGCGCAGGGCGATGGTGGAGCCGGGCCGGGCCGGGGTCCCGCTGCGGTAGAGCTGCAGCGCTTCCAGGATGTCGGATTCCAGCGCGAACTCCGCGTCCCACTCGTAGTTCTCATCCACCGACGTGTTCCTCCTGCGGGGATGGAGCAGGGGGACCACAGGAGGGTTAACCCCATGGCCAAGCCATGACACGGCACCGGTTCATGCCGGTGTCCTGCCCGTGGCTCACCTCTTCCCGGCGCTGCCGAGAGCCGGATCCATCCTCACCGCAGCGGCTCCGCTCCAACCCGGGGGGGTGCTGGGGCCGTTGCCCCCCAAGGACGGTGGGCGCAGGAAGGAGGCGCTGCCGCGGCCGCTGCTCTGGCTCGTCAGGCTGCCCCGCGCCAGCTTCTCCAGCGCCGGCGCATCCGGTGCCTTGCCCGGTGGTGCCCAGTTAGGCTGCGCGGTGCTGGCCGCTGGCACGGCCTCAGTCCTGGTGCTGCCGGGCCAGGCCGCGGTGCCGGGCAGCGATGCCTTGGCGGGACCCAGGGGGAGGCTGGGGGGCTCCAGGAACGTGGTGGCTTTGGCACATGGGTCAATGCAGTCTGGGCACAGCGTCCGCCCCACGTGCTGTGGGGAGCCCTGGCTCCCCGGTGGGGTCCTGGTGGGGGGCTCCGGTGTGGGGGTGCTGGGCTCCGGCGGCTCGTCGCCGTCGACGCACATCTCCTTGAAGAAGGGTAGGCTCAGGAACTGGAGGATGCTGCTGCGGGCGGGGGGCTGCGGGCTGGGGGGCACAGCGGGGCTGGGGGGGGGCCGTGGGGAGCCCTCGAGGGGCAGCGAGTCCCACAGGGCGCTGCCGGGGCCAGGGTGCGGCGCCTCAGCGGTGCAGTAAGGCAAAGTGGTGGCGGAGGCCACGGGGCTCACGTCGATGATGCACAAGGCAGCGGCGGCGGCGGCGGAGCCGCACACGGGGCTGCTGCTGCTGCCGTAGCCAAAGTACCGGCCCCGGCGGCTGGTCCAGGAGCCCCGGGGGGGCTGCCCCGCGGGCCGGGGGCGCAGCGAGACCCCCTTGTGCCAGATGGGCTCCTCCTCCTCCTCATCTTCATCCTCCTCCTCTTCCTGCCGGGGCAACTGCAGGCAGGGCTCAGGCTGCGGCACCGGGGGCTCCGGTTCCACCACGAAGCGGCCGTCGGGGCCGCGCCGGATCCGCTCCAGGGGCACGTGCTCCCCGGCGCTGCCATCGTCCGCGCTGTACCGGGACCCTGCGATGCTCAGGCCCAGGCTGGTACCGGCCTTCTCACCCCACAGCAGCGTCCGGTGCAGGCTCCGGTAGGGAGACGGCTGCAGCTTCAGCTTCACGGTGCTGTCGGGGCTACCAGGGCCATGAGAATTGCTGGAAGGGAGAAAGGAGCCGCTGCAGCGCCCATGGCTCAGCTCCAGGCTTCTCTGGTTGCTCCCTGGGAGAGCCTGTGCCATTCCCTGGCACTAAATACCTGCTCCTGGGCTTTCTGATCCTTCCTTCACCCAAAAAAAAACAGGGGAGGGAGCTGGAACCCAGAGCATCCGAACCCCAGAGCCCCAAACTGCAGTGAGTGAGTGATGGGGAGCAGCAGGGACAGGACAGGGATGCAGCAGCAGGGACACGACGGGGATGCAGTGATGGGACACAACGGGGATGCAGTGAAAGGGACATGACGGGGATGCAGTGAAAGGGACACGACGGGGATGCAGTGATGGGATGTGACTTACTGTGGTGGTGGAAGCTTCTTGCTGGGGGAGAAGACAAGTGGTGGATCTGGAAGGCCATGAGAACACAAAGGGATCACACAGCGGGCACCACACAAGCGATGAGGAGGAAATGGCCCCAGTAAGACACCCCCAACCACTCCCCCCCAGCCCTGGACCACGGGGTCCTGGCCCCGGTTCCTACCCTGCCTGCGCTTGCGGCTGCGCGCGGCACGGCGCCGGTTCATGATGCAGGCGGCCACGGTGCTGAAGATGACGGCCACGCTGAGGAAGCAGATCCCACCGATGACCCCGGCCAGCACCGGCTGCGGCAGGAGCCCGGGCAGCTGCGTGCGGGATGGATACACCTCCATGCCTGCGCCAACGGGACACAGCGGCACCGGGGTGGGTACCCACGGAACAGGCACCCATCACCGCAGGGACCGCGGCAAAGCCTCAGCTCTGCAGCCGTGCCAAGCACCAGGAGCGGGGATGCTCTGCACGGAGCTCTCCCGCAAACTGGTCCAGGTCTAGAGATGGCGAGCGCCCAGCGCTGGCTTTTGGGGATGCTCTGGGGACAATCCTGGACTGCGCTGGGCACTTGACCCCTTTGAGCTCTGTCCCAAAGGCAGCCCCGGCCTTACCTGCTGTGGAGACGTTCACCGTGTTGCTGGGATCGCTGATGTAGCTGCCAGCAAAGGCCACCAGTCGGAACTCATAGAAGGCGTCCTGTGGGGAGCAGAGGGGCAGGAGCCGCGCGCTGGCACCATCCCCGTGCCTCTCCAGCCGCCCCACCTGCAGGAGCACTCGGTGCCATCCCCACCTTGATGAGTCCCGGCACCAGGACCTGGGTCTTCGTGCTGGGGATGGAGCGATCCAGCACTTCCCACGCGCCGCGGTCCTGCCGCAGCTCCAGCGCGTACCCGCTGAGCGCCGGGGAGCGCCGCGCCGGCGGCTCCCAGCGCAGCAGCACCCCCCGCGCCGTGGCGTTGGCGCTCAGCGCCCGCGGTGGGGACAGGAGCACGGGCACGGTCACGGCCGGCGGCTCCGGAGGCACTGTGGTCACTGGGAAGCCTGTGGAGAATGGGGATGCTGGGATAACAGGAGCAGCGCTGCGGGGGGGTGGTCCAGGGTTCTATGGGGGGGGGGGGGGTGTGTGTTTTGGGGAGCCCCATCTCACCCCTCGGCATGGAGGTGATGATCTGGCTGAAGGGGCCGCTGCCCAGCTTGTTCTGGGCCAGGACACTGAACTGGTAGCTCGTGTCTGGCTGCAGGTTCTCCACCAAGAGGTGCTGAGCCCCCGGCGGCACCGAGAGCGCCAGCCAGTCGTGATGAGCGCGGGGCGGGTGCTTCACCCTGCAGGGATGTGGGGCCCATGAGCACAGGGGTGGTGTGGGGCCGGGAGCGGCGGGCAGGGGCTCTGCCTGTGGGCACTCACAGCGGCGTGTACCACACGCTGAACCTCTGGAAGTAGCCTCCATCAAAGCCGGGCTCCCAGGAGACGTTGGCAGCCAGCGGGAGCGGGAGCACGGAGACGTTGGTGACAGCGTGAGGGCTGGTGCCTGGGGAGGTGAGGTGGGGGGGGAGCAGAGATGTGGCACACAGGGAGTTGGGGGGGGGATGCTTGGGGCCACCCCAGCACCAGGCACTCACCCAGCACATGGACGGAGGTGACGGCGGTGACGGTGGCCACGGCGCTGGTGGCCGCGCACTCCCAGAGCCCGTGCTGCTCCTTGCCCAGCGGCTGGAACACGAGGCTGCTGTTCCCATCCACCCGGGCACTGCCCCAGCTCTTCTTCCCTGCGCTGCCAACCTGCAGGGCAGAGCAGCGAGGGGCTCGTGGGGGCCACCACCAGCACGGGGGCTGCTCTGGGAGCTGAGGGGCAGGATGGGACCCTCAGGGCAACACAGGGAAAGAGCCCTGAGTCCCTTCTCCTGGAGAGACGGGGGTGCAGGGATGGGGGTGCAATGACATTGGATTGCAGGGACGGGGATGCCCCAGAGGCCAAAAGCAACATCCATCACCCAGGAGGTCTTGGTTGGCTCCCCAGAGCAGCAGCTCCTACCTTCATCCATGTGATGGTGGGTGAGGGATCACCATGGGCTGCACACGGGATCACCAGCTCCCGGCCCACCTCCTGGAAGTATTCCTCCTTGGGGCGCACCGTGAAGGCAGGGGGGTCCTGGAGGACAGGGATGAACCCAGTGTGGGTGCACAAAGGCACCCATCGCACCGGGGCAGGGTGGGAGCAGCCTGGGCTCACCTTGAGCAGGACACGGGTGGGCCGGGAGGCGCCGGCGGTGCCGTAGCTGTTGTAGGGGGTACACGTGTACAGCCCCAGAGCATCGTCGTTGCCCGTCGCGATGACGATGGAGCCATCGGGTCGCATGGACCAGCCGGGGAGCTGGGAAGAGGTGGGATGTGTGGTCAGGATGAGGGGCTGCAGGGGGGGGGGAAGCAGGATGGTGGCAGTGGTGGTGGTACCTTGTCCAGCTCCAGCGGGCGCCCATCCCTGGTCCAGCTGACCGAGAGCAGCGGGGGGTTGGCTCGGGATGGGCAGCGGATCACTCCCCGCATCCCTTTGGGTAAGTGGGTCTCCGGGAGCATTGTGGTCACCTGCGCTGGATCTGTGGGGACAAAGGGGGGTACCAGCACCTGCAGGAGGGCAGCAGGAGCCGGGGTCCCTGTAGTGGCTGGTGACAGCCTGGGGCTCCTGAGGGCTCTTACATAGCACCGTGACGAAGGCCGAGGCGGAAGGTGGCTTCCAGAGCCCATTGCTGGGGGTGCAGGTGTACTTCCCAGCATCATCCGGGGTCGTTTGCTGGAGCAGGAGGCTCCCGTCCACCAGGACACGGACCCGAGCCTGGAGCTGGCTGCAGGGGACAGGGAGGAGATGAGTGAGCTCCTCCCCACCACGCTCAGCTCCAGCCCCTCGGTGCCAGCCCCGCGGTACCTGAGGTGGAAGACGTTGGTGCTGCCCTGGAACCAGGTGTAGGTGAGGTTTCCCGGGTAGGCTTCCGCCTGGCACGCCAGGAAAGCATCTTGGGAGACGTTGACGGTGATGTTCTGGGGTGGCACCACGATGACGGGCGGCCCTGAGCATGGCACAGAGCGGGCAGTGAGGGCTGCGGATACGGGGTAGCCCCGGCTGCTCTCAAAGCCCCATCGCATCGACCCCAAACCCAACCCCTACGTGCGCCGGGGTGGCCCCTGCTCTTACCCTGCACGAGCACACGGGTGGTGTGGGTGATGGTGCCCTCCTTGCTGGACGCGTGGCACGTGTAAGCGCCCGCGCTGGCGCGCTCCACCACGGCGATGCTCAGCGTCCCGTTCCTCACCTGGTGACAGGAACACGGTGCCACGGGTGTCCCTTTGCCCCCTATGGGATCGCAGTGGTGGTCGTGGCCAAACCTGCACCGCGGCCCCGCTCCGGATGGGGAGGTCGCTCCTCTTCCAGCTGACAACGGGCTGGGGGTTGCCGATGGCCGTGCAGGTCAGGCTCAGCGCATCCCGGTCCCGCACCTCCACCAGCGCCGGGGGGGTCTCCAGGAACGTGGGGGGAGCTGCAAAGACAAAGCCAAAGCCAGACCCTGACCCCTGGCGGATGCAAGCCCTGGATGCGGGGTCGGGGGGGGGGGGGGGGATCTCCCGGTTACCGGTGACGGTGAGGTGGACCCAGGTGCCGTTCTGGAAGTCGGCGTCGGTGCTGTGCCGGTCGAGGAAGAGCACGCGGCACTCGTACCAGCCCTGGTCCTCGGCGCGCAGGAGGTCGATGCGCAGCGAGGCGCCTTCCTCGATCCGCACGCGACCTGGGGGCACGGAGTGACCGTCACAGGGACGCCGGCACCACCGGGGTACCCCCCCCATTGCACCCAGTGCCCCGCGGGGTCCTCCTGGTGCTGCCGGAGCCTGGGAATGGCCACGGAACTCGGTCACACCAAGGTTTAGGGCTCCAGGGAGAGGATGCGGCCATGGCTTTGCCCACCCTAGGGTGGCCTCATTGGGGAGCCCCCCCATCACCGGTCCCCCCAGCCCGGCGCAGGGATGAGCACCACGGACCCCCTTAGGGGATGTGGTGGTGGCAATAACGGGGGGGCTCTCCCCGGCCGTGGGGCCCACGCAGCCCCACAGCCCCTGCGATGAGGAGGAGGAGAAGGGCGCAGAGCGGCGGCGAGCGCGGCTCTAATCCCCTGCGCTATTATCAGAGCCCTAATCGGCTCAGGCGGCAGCGGGCAATTGGCTCAGCTGCAGTTGGGGTGCACCCAGCACCCCGGCCCCCAGCACCCCAAGGGCTATGTGACCCCCAACCCAGACCACGGCTCCAGGCTGGGGAGGTGCGTTTAGTGCCCTGTGGGTCATTGCTCTTTGGGCCCGTGATGCTCCTGCTGCCATCCCAGAGCTTCCCAGTGACATCCCAGAGCTTCCTGGGACCAGAGGCTTCCCAAAGGGAGTTCTGCCAAATCCCACTGTTGGCTCAACCCAGTTTGGTGCCGTTGGTTGGTCCAGGAGCCACCGGAGCCCAAGCTGGGCTATGGGAGGCTGCGCCCTGCCCAGTGAGCGCAGTGAGGAAGAGAAGGAGAGCCAGGCAGGCTGGTTTGGGTACGGGATCACACACAGGATCATCACACATAGGATCACACACGGGATCATAGAACATGTGAACCCAAACCCATGTGAACCCATGCCAGTGGCTCCTGGAGCTCCCTCCGGCCACATCTCCCACTGGGTCCTGCTGCTCCCCATGGGCAGCTCCACGAGGTGTGGGGCCGAACGGGTCTGGGTGCTGCTGGTGCCATCCCTCGCTCCCAGCACAAAGGAAAGCCCCAGGAAAACCTCACCCAGGAGCAGCAGCAGAATCCCGGTGGGACGAGGGGGTTCCCGTGTGAACACTGGGAAGCGCCAGGGATCCCCATCCCTGCCCGCAGCTGCCGGCTCCGGAACAAAGGTCCCTTTGGAAGGGCCCAGGGGATGTGCCCCAGCCTCCTCTAATCCCCCCGAGCTGGCCCCAGCCCCCTCCTCCTCCTCTTCCACCCCCTTGCGATAACAAAACCATCCCCCAGCGCCTGGCAACCGTCATTCAGAGGGACACAAAGGGGGCTGCAGCCACCGGGATGGGGCGTCCGATGGATGCGGACAGACGGGGACGAGGAGCATCCGGTCCCCCGAGTGACCCCAAGGCTCTCATGGGGCTGGTGGCAGCTCAACTGGTGCTCCCAATCGCCCCTCGAGGGACACGGGGGGGGGTGTGGGGGGGAAGAGCAGGGGCTGACCCCCGGTCCCTCCATCCCTTCCCAGCCCTGCAGGGGATTGGGAACAAGCCGCCCCGATGCCATGGTGACAGCCGGCAGCCCCCCTGCCACCAGCTCGGCCTCATTACAGCCACCAGCCCCTTCCCCCATGCGGGCTGTGTCGGTAACCGGAGCTCCTGCAGCCGAGGGGCCCCGGTGCCAGGCTCAGGTATCAGCAGCCTGGCCCAGGTATCTGGTAAAACCAGTGCCTTGTGCTCACTGCCATCACCACCGGTCCCACGGAGCCAGCACAGGAGCAAAGGGGGAGAGACCCCAAAAGCCATCTCCTCTGCCCATGGCTGGCTGGAACCGCAGTGATTTGGGATTAAAGGCTCCCAAGCGGGCACCATCCAGCCCTCCCCATGCAGAAGAGGTCGGTGCAGCCCTCCCCAGTCCTCAAGGGATGCTCTTTGCCTTTACCTCCATGCTCACAGGGATCCCTCAAGCTCTGCTGTAAATACCCGGTATATCCCAGTACATCCAGGAGCAGATCCCCCTCCCACGCCGCGCAGCCCTGCCCCGGAGCAGCTTTACTCCCATTAGTTCCTTCACCAAAATCCCATTCCCAGGATCAGCCTTCCGGCGGCAGCATCCCACCGTGCCCAGCACAACAAACCGGACGGGAGAGCCGGGCCGGTTTGGGGTTGCCAAGCAGGAGGTGATGGGACCTGCCCATGGAGCTGCTCCCACCCTGCATCCCGGTACCCACATCCCCCTGCTCCGGGCATCCCTGCACCCCAAGGAGACCCTGCTCTGCAGTGGGGACCCCTTTGGTCACCCCAATACATCCCGGAGCCGGAGGCAGCATCGTGATGGGGTCCAACGGCAGCAGCAGCCCCAAAAGTGGGGACCCCACAACCGCACCCCCCCACTCCGGGACTTACCGACGTACTCCGGGTCCACGCGGGGGGAGTAGAGCCCGAACTTGATGAAGATGGGGAGGACGAAGCCGAACCGGACCCACTCGATCACGTAAAGCGGGGGCCGGTTCTCGAGGGCTCCCGGGAGGCCGCAGCTCAGCACCGTGCTCTGCCCGACCCGCCCCACCACGGACCGGGGCTCGTTCTGCCCGGTGCCTGCGGGGACAAGGCGAGGGATGAGCCCCGCCAGCGGAACCACGTGCGCTGCCCCCGGTCCCGGTCCCGGTGCCGGTCTCTTACCGTCGGCGCCGGCGATGAGGCTGAGGACGGCGGCGCGCAGCCACCACCGCATAGCCCAGGTCCCCGCGGGTCGCCGGGGGCCGGCAGCCGCTCACCGGAGGCTCCGCCGGGCTCCCAGCGAAGAACCGGCCCCGGGCGGGGGGCGCTGCCGGTCCCGCCGCCCGCCGCTCCTCATGCCCGGCCCCGCTCGGCTCCGTTCGGCCCCCGCTGGGCTCGGTTCGGCTCCACTCGGCTCCCCTCGGCCCTGCTCGGCTCGCCCCGTGCTCCGGCCGCCGCCGCCGCAAACAAACCCGCGGTGCCGGGAGGGGCCGGCCTAAGCCACGCCTCCCCCCCGGCCCGTTGCCACGGCGACAGCCAATCGGTAGGCCTGAGCCTGGCGCTCCCCGAAGCAGCCAATGGCGGGGCGGGGAGGTGGGAGCCGCGGGGGCTGCTGGGAGATGTAGTTCGGCCACCGGGGCACATGGGCAGCGCTCGGAGGGCACCGGGGGCTACGGCGGAGACCCCGGGCAGAGGCTCGGGCTATCCCAGGCCATGCCAGGCTATCCCAGGCCATGCCAGGCTATCCCAAGCCATGCTAGGCTATCCCAAGCCATGCCAGGCTATCCCAAGCCATGCCAGGCTATCCCAAGCCATGCTAGGCTATCCCAAGCCATGCCAGGCTATTCCAAGCCATGCCAGGCTATCTCAAGCCATGCCAGGCTATCCCAGGCCATGCCAGGCTATCCCAAGCCATGCCAGGCTATCCCAGGCCATGCCAGGCTATCCCAACACATGCCAGGCTATCCCAAGCCATGCCAGGCTATCCCAACACATGCCAGGCTATCCCAGGCCATGCCAGGCTATCCCAAGCCATGCCAGGCTATCCCAGGCCGTGCTGTGCCATCCCAAGCCAAGCCATGCCCAGCTCTTACCCACTGCACTGCATTGGCACCATGCTAAGCAATGCCGTGCTGTGCCACGCTCAGCCATGCCAAGCCAAGCCTTGCCGTTCCACATTGTGCCCCACCAAGCTCTTCCCTGCCGTACCACACCGTGCCACGCGGGGTTATCATGCCCTGTGTGCCATGCCAAGCTGTGCCATTCTTTGCCATGCCGTGCTGAGACTTTCCTGCTGTACCACACCACACCACGCCACGCATACCAAGCTCTTCCCTGCCATGCTGCACCATATAACACCCTGCAGAGCCATGATGTGCCATGCCGTGCCATGCCGTGCCCGGCCGCACACGTGTAGGGGCCCAGGGCACCCCGTGAGCGCTGCCATGCCCCTGCTCTAATCCCATCCTAAACATGTCCCTGGCACAGGGACGGCCACCGGAGCCGTGTCCCCCCCCTCTCTGCGCCGTGCTGAGCCGGAGCTGGGCTGCCCGCCAGGCCGGGGGCTCCGGGTGCCCTCGCGGCACCGGGGCTGACCGGGAAGGGACCACCCCTGGTGCCATCGAGGAGCCGGCATCGAGCTCTGTGCTCAGGCCGTGTGCGGCAGCACCAGAGCACGGAGCCGGGGGGGGCTGGGGCAGAGCCCCCATCCCGACCCCCCCCCTCCTTCCCGTGTTCCCTGGGGCAGGGGGGTCCCCGGTGCCCCTTGGCCCGGCCCGGCCTGGCCCCCTGAGCCTGGAGACTCTTGAGGACAGCGCTAAAGTAAGAGGAGTTAAAGGAAATAATTCTGCGCTTAAGCTGCTTTCCAGCCTCTCCCGGGCCCATGTGAGCCCGGCGGCAGCCGCGGGCTTAGGGCACGGTGCTGGCCCCTTGTCCCCATCATCCCCATTGTCCCCCCCCCCGTGCTCTGCTGGGACCCCCCCCCGCCCCAGCCCCTCATGCCCCAGGGAATGGGGCCAGGCAGAGCCAAGCTCCCCCCATCCAGCCCCACATCCCGGTGCGGCGGCACAGCCCATGGGAGCCATGGCATCGCCCATGGAACTCGGCTTCCTGCAGGGAGGTGGTGACGTTTGGGTGTTTCAAGGCACTCTATGGGGGTCCCGGTGCCCCCCCAGCAGCCCCAGGGCTGGGTGCTGGCGTTCCCGGCCATGTGCCGCGTGCCCGAGGCACGGGGCCGGTGACACCTCTTGCACTTGGGATTTAAATGGCACCAAGGTTAGGAGCGGCTGAGAGGAGATTTCCAGGATCGGACTTTGGGATGGAGATGCCTAAATTCCGCCTAAGCTACACTTTAAGCATCAACGGCCTGCGATGGCCCCTGTGGTGAGGCCGGTGCCGGGCAGGGATCCCGGCAGAGCCGCCGCTTCCGCATGGCCAGACCTGGAGAGGAGCCACAGGAGAGTCCTTTAATGCAGGAGGAGACATCGGAAGCTGGGAAAGACCCTTCCATGATTCGGGGCGCTGCTCCCGTGGCGGCCGCTCACGGCTCCGTATTGTCCTCCCCGGCGCTGTGATGGGGAAGATCCCATTGGAGCGCTGGGCATTGGGAGCTGCAGCTCGGGGCTGGCAGCACCTACCCGCAGCGCTGGCAGAACCGGATCACGGCTTCCTCCTGCTCCCACGTCTCGATGGAGCCGGGCCGCAGGCGCCGGATCTCCCGGATGGCATCGGCACCCTCCAGCTGCCGTTCCTCGGCCACGTAGCACGCCAGCATGGTACCGGTGCGGCCGTGCCCCAGCATGCAGTGCACGGCCACTGCCTGCGTGCCGGTACCGCGCCGTCAGCCTCGGGTGTTGCCTCCGGTGCCACCACCACCCCCCCCCCCCCCGGTGCTGTCCCCACCGTTACCTCCCCACGGGCATTGGCCACCTCAACCAGGCGCAGGAAGGTCCGGATCTGCGCCGGCGTCGGAGGGGTGAAGTCGGGCACGCGGAGCCGGTGCAGGCGGATGCCGGGGCAGGTGCCGTGGTGCGGGGGGTCCCGCTCGGTCAGCGACACCAAGTGCCGCACGCCCTGGCGCAGCAGGAACTCGTAGTGCGCCGGCTCCCGCGGCATGGCCAACCCCGCCAGCCGCCCCACGGACACCCACGAGAAGTTGGGCGGCTCCTTGCTCCCCATCGCCGTGGGGACAGGGAATGGGGCGCTCCTTGGGGCCACTGCCCTGGGACCCACAACCAGAGCCCCCCCCCCGCCCCCCGAGCCCTCAGTCAGACCCCAGGGAACTGAAGGAGCGCCAGGCAGACTTTGGGCAGATCCGCAGGCCCCCAGTCAGACCCCCTGGGACCCCCAACCAGACCCCTGGGACCCCCAACCAGACCCCTGGGACCCCAAACCAGACCCACAGAACCCTCAGTCAGACCCCCAAGACCTCCAACCAGACCCCTGGGACCCCAAACCAGGCCCCTGGGACCCCAAACTAGACCCCGGGGACCCACAAGCGGCTCCTGGGACCCCAAAAAAGACCCCTGGGACCCCAAACCAGGCCCCTGGACCGCATAACAAGCCCCTTGGACCCCATAACAGACCCCTGGGACCCACAACCAGACCCCTAGGACCCCAAACCAGGCTCCTGGACCGCATAACAAGCGCCTCGGACCCCATAACAGACCCCTGGGATCCCAAACCAGGCCCCTGGGACCCCAGACCAGACCCCTAGGACCCCAAAGCAGGCCCCTGGACCCCATAACAAGCCCCTCAGACCCCAAACCAGGCCCCTGGGACCCCAAACCAGACCCCTAGGACCCCAAACCAGGCCCCTGGACCCCATAACAAGCCCCTCAGACCCCAAACCAGGCCCCTGGACCCCATAACAAGCCTCTGGGACCCCATAACAGGCCCCTGGGACCCCAAACCAGACCCCTAGGACCCTAAACCAGGCCCCTGGACCCCATAATAAGCCCCTGGACCCCAAACCAGGCCCCTGGGACTCCAAACCAGACCCCTAGGACCCCAAACCAGGCCCCTGGACCCCGTAACAAGCCCCTGGGACCCCAAACCAGGCCCCTGGACCCCATAACAGACCCCTGGGACCCCAAACCAGACCCCTAGGACCCCAAACCAGGCCCCTGGACCACATAACAGACCCCTGGGACCCCCAACCAGGCCTCTGGGACCCCAAACCAGACCCCTGGGCCCCTCAACCTGACCCCCTGGAACCCCAACCCAGGCCTCTGGGACCCCCAACCATACCCCATAACAGACCCCCAGGATCCCCACCCAGACGCCCAGGACCCCTCAACCAGAGCCCCAAGGCCCCCACTCAGACCTCCGGGACCCACAGGCCCCCCGGTACCTCCCCATAGACCGTGGCCACCCCCCCCCAGCCCCGAGCTCCCGGCCCCGCCCCGAGCTCCCGTTAGGCCGCAGCGCCAGGCCCGGCCCCGCGGCCTGGTCCCGGCCGCGTCCTGCGGAGCTCCGGGGGCAGAGCCGGGTTCGTGGCCCCGCTCCGCCGTTACCGGAGAGAGCAGCGGCGGCGGCGGCTGCGGCGGCGGAGCGGGGCCGGGAGCGGCTCCGAGAGCAGCGGCAATGGAGCGGAGCGGAGCGGGGCCGGGGGGGGGGGAAGCGGCGGCGGGGCCGCGGCGGGCGCTGGGACACGGGGCTGCCCCCCCCGGGGATACCGGGAATACCGGGAATACCGATCACTGCTCTGCTAACCCGTTTGTTATTGATGAGACACCGGGGGAGGGGGGGTACAGCAGGGAATGGGGGACGCAGCCCCTGCGGCCACCGGGATGCACCGGGATGGGGTCGGGATCTGTAACCGGGTCCGTGGGTCCGGGGGGGGGGAGCGCTGGAGTCGGTGGAGCCCAAGCGGAGCTTCCCATCTCCGTCCCGACAGAGCTCCCATCTCCGTGCTGACAGAGCTCCCATCTCCGTGCTGACAGAGCTCCCGTCTCCATCCCAACAGAGCTCCCATCTCCGTCCCGACAGAGCTCCCATCTCCGTGCTGACAGAGCTCCCGTCTCCGTGCTGACAGAGCTCCCATCTCCGTGCTGACAGAGCTCCCGTCTCCATCCCAACAGAGCTCCCGTCTCCGTGCTGACAGAGCTCCCATCTCCGTCCCAACAGAGCTCCCATCTCCGTGCTGACAGAGCTCCCATCTCCGTGCTGACAGAACTCCCATCTCCATCCCAACAGAGCTCCCATCTCCGTCCCGACAGAGCTCCCATCTCCATCCCAACAGAGCTCCCATCTCCGTCCCGACAGAGCTCCCATCTCCGTGCTGACAGAGCTCCCATCTCCGTGCTGACAGAGCTCCCATCTCCGTCCCGACAGAGCTCCCATCTCCATCCCAACAGAGCTCCCATCTCCATCCCAACAGAGCTCCCATCTCCATCCCAACGGAGCTCCCGTCTCCGTCCCAACAGAGCTCCCGTCTCCGTCCCAACAGAGCTCCCATCTCTGTGCTAACAGAGCTCCTGTCTCCGTCCCAACAGAGCTCCCGTCTCCTTCCCAACAGAGCTCCCATCTTCGTCCCAACACAGCTCCCAACTCTGTCCCAACAGAGCTCCCATCTCCGTCCCAACAGAGCTCCCATCTTCGTCCCAACACAGCTCCCAACTCTGTCCCAACAGAGCTCCCATCTCCATCCCAACAGAGCTCCTATCTCCATCCTAACAGAGCTCCCATCTCCATCCCACCCGGATCTCCGTGGCTGTACCACGCAGATGCTCCCTCCCGGTGGTTGCAGAGGCAAGGGGGTGCTGGGACCGGGACACAGGGGGGTTTGGGACCGCTCCATCCCAGCGCCTCAGGCCCCCAGCGCCGCCCGGAGCCGCGGCTTCACCACCACGTCCCCCTTGATGCTGTAGCTGAGGCTGCTCCAGGCCAGCAGCGCCGGTGGCAGGCGCAGGGACTGGAAGGCCGCCCGCATCCTGTCGGGGCTCAGCACCGTGTCCCACAGGTACACATCGGCCAGCTCGCCCGAGAAGGAGTTGTAGACATCAAACCCCCCCCCGAAGGCATCCTGCTCCTGCCCCAGCAGCACGACCGCCTCCGGCCCCACCGCGTAGCCCCGCTGGAGCCCCTTGCGTGGCCAGGGTTTCCCATCCAGCCAGAACTCAGCCATGCCGGTGCCCGATTCCCAGCCGGCGCAGACGTGCTCCCAGTCGCCGCGGCTCTCGGGGATGCGGAAGGTGACGAACTTGCCGCCGACGTAGAAGCGGTACTCGCCCGGTTTGGGCTTGAAGAGGAGGATCTCGTTGTCCTGCGCCTTGGTGGCGTAGGAGAAGAGGCTGTGGGGCCGCGTGAGGTCGGTGTAGGAGCGTAGGCACACGGTGAAGTTGAGCAGCGGCTGCTCTGGCTTCACCTGCAGCACCACGTAGGCATCGCTGGGGTCGTTCCGGAACACAAACACCTTGCGGTACAGGTCTGGGACACACACACACACACACACACACACACACAACAAGGAGATGTGGTCCCCTCCGAGCCTTCCTCCAGCCACCCCTGGGCACCGCATCCCTGACATCCCCTCTGCTGATCCCAGCCGGGCTCCAGCATCCTTCATCCCCGCTGGTCCTGCCTGACCCCATCCCCAGCATTGTCCCTACCTTCCTGTGCCCCGGTCCCCAGGAGCCCGGCCAGGATGCTGAGCCAGAGCAGCAGCGGTGCCATGGTCCCGGCTGCTGCGGTTGCACCGGGAGCCGCCGGGTTTATGGGCTAGAAGGGTGGGAGGGGAATTGCATCCACCCCAATCCCGAGCCCATTCCAGGAGGAGCAATTTCACGCCGTCACAGGGCCCTGGGTCACCCGCCTGCACGGGGCAGCCCTGGAGCTGTGCCCTCGGGGGCTTCACCTCCATCCTCCCATCCTATCCCCAGGGACAAAGGGATGGAGCCCAAGGCTGGAGCCATCGGCACCAGAAGAACCCCCCCCCCCAAGCCCTCCATCCGCTCCCATTCCATGTGCCTTGTGACCGCACGTGGCTGCTCCGCATGGGCTCCGGCCAGCGCTGGGTATGACCTTCATTATGGCCATGGAACTCCATGATGAGCTTTTCCTGCTCCTTTAAGCAGCACACGCCTCCTGCTTCCCGTCCTTCAGCATTCCAGAGGCGAATGTCACCCCCGGTGCCCCCCAGCCCCGGTCATTCACTGAGCTTGGCAGCGCCTCCAGCACACGTATATATTGGATGCAATTCCCAGCATGGGGCTCACCCCAACTTGTCAGGAAAGAAGGACACCCCCCCCCCCATCACTTCGCATTGAACCCTCCCCATGGGTGCCCCTGAAGCCTTGGGGAGATGCTTGAGGCACCCCAGGGCGATGCCTATGGAGCGAATGGAGGTGCCCATCCCCAAGCAGTGGGGAAGGGGATGGAGATGGGCACCAAGGCTGGGATGCAGCAGCTCCCCGAGGCCTGGGGGGAGCGTTGCTTATGGGGCAGGAGCGATGCTGTGGGGCGAGGGGCCGGTGCCGGCGCGGCAGAGCCAGGCAGCCAGCAGCAGCGCGGCGGGTCCCATCCAGCAGTGCAGCAGCCCCAGCGCCTCGCTCAGCCCCAGCACGTAGTCGAAGTGCTGGAAGGTGCTGCAGGTCTGCGGCAGGACCCGGCTGTGCAGGAGCAGCTCCGTGGCCAGCGCCGCACCGTGCGGCACCCACAGCGCCAGGAACACCCAGCTCGCGGCCAGGTCCGGCACCCATTGCGCCCTCCACCGCGGCACGGCCAGCGCGGCCGTGGGCACTGCCACCGGCAGCAGCAGGAAGAGGCAGAGGCAGAGGCCGAGGTGCAGGAGGTTCACCGGGGACACGAGGTCCACGCTGCGCCGGAGGCAGCTTGGCTCCGGCACCGCCGTGGTGCCGCTGGTGAGAGCCCCTGGTGTCGCCAAGAGCAGCGCCAGGGCCCACACGGCCACGGCCAAGCGCCGGCTCCGCGCATCCCAACGGCACCAGAAGCGGCCGCAGGAGCCGGAGGCCACCAGCAGCCCTTGGGCGAAGAGGCTCCAATACCAGAGGAGGTGCATGAGCCGGCACAGCGCCGTGCCCAGCCGCCAGCCCTGCCCGATGCCCAGCGCCACGGCCGGCAGCACCGCGGCCAAGAGCCCCGTCCCCATGGCCAACTGTGCCACCAGCGCCCGGCTCTGTGGCCATTGGGGCCGCTTGGCCAGTGCCAACAGCAGCGCCGCGGTGCCCAGCACAGCCATGGCGCTGGTGAGAGCCAGGAACGGGGGAGCCACGCGCTGGAAGACGGAGCAGTATTGGTTATGGCACGGCGCGGCCCCGTAGTCCAGAGAGGTCTCATTGCCATCATCATCAGCATCATCATAGGAGGAGAAGTTGCCCATGAGCTCCACCAGGTCCAGCAGGGAACTCCTGCTCTCCAGGAGGCTGGGGCTCTGCGGATGAGACGGGCTGGGCTGGATCCCGATGTGCCCCCACTTGGTGCCACGGGAGCCGGGCAGGGACTTATCAGCGAGGGCCACGCTGTGGGGAGCCCGTCCCTGCTGCTCCTCCTCCCGCATCCAGCAAACCGGGATAAGCCCATGGAGCCGCACGCACTCACCACCGGGATGCAGTTGCCCATGATGGGGGTCCTGGGACAGCTCCGGCTCTGGGGAGGGGGCTCCACAACCCCGGCTCCGAGCGCTCTCCTGCTGGCTCCTCCCGCCGCAGGGAGGTGATGGCTGCGGGCAGGAGATAAGAGCGGCTGCACCGGGCGGGCAATTCCTGCTGCCAGGGCCCGGAGGAAGCGGGGGCCCCGCTGCCGGGAAGGTACCGGAGAGGGACGGGGAGGTTGGAGCAGGAAACGACGGCTTCTTGGCAGAACAGCTCCAGCTCATCAGGAATTGTGTGGATGGGACATGCGGATGGCTCCGGCTGCCGGCCCGGAGCGCGCCGGGTGGCAGCGCAGGGAGGAGAGGGGATGGTGTGGAAATGTGCTGCTCCGTCTCGGGATGCCCCAATGGGATCCTATGGGATCAGTGGGGGGGAAGCACAGGCTCCTGGTGCTGCAGCAGCAGCGGCAAATGTGGCTTGGAGGGAGGCTGGTGGCCACCGCGCATGGTGGGACAATCCTCAACCATAGTGGGAGCATCCTCAGCCATGGTGGGACCATCCTCAACCATGGTGGGACCATCCTCAACCACGGCGGGAGCATCCTCAACCACGGCGGGAGCATCCTCAACCACGGTGGGACCATCCTCAGCCATGGTGGGAACATCCCAGAGGGCACTGGGGCTAAGAGGGGTGCTTTGGGAGCAGGAAAAGGTCTGATTTGGGGTGAAAGGGGTGCATGGGGCTGGGTCCAGACCCTGCTTTGGGTGCTGAGCTCTGTCCCACTCCCGGTGCCCCCCGGATCCCCCCATGGCGGGCGCAGGCAGAGCAGGAGGCGCAGGCAGGTCCGTGTGTGTAATCCAGATATATTTATAGGATTATTTTCCGAGATTAGCACAGGATATTAAAAGGTTATAAAGTCACATCGACGTCCCTTGGCTCCCCTTATGTACATACACGTCGAACACAGCACAACGACACAGCCCGTCCTCTGCCCCGTCCCGCTGCCGCCCCACGGCGTCTCCAGAGCTCCCTACAAATATGGCTTTCGTGTCTATTGAGAGTTCAGTGCCGGTGGGAAGCGGCCGGAGCCGAGCTGGAGCTGCCATATCCCGGCTGCATCCTCCTCTGTCCACTTGCAGCCCCGGCTCCGATGTCCTGGTGATGGGCACAGGGTGGCCATGGGGCTGGAAGCCAATGGGTGCAGGCAACGAGGTGGCCCCGGTGGCAATAGCAGGGAGGGTGTCCCCTCCCCACGGTGACACTGGGTGCTGTCACCCCCCATAGGGGCATCAAGGTCCTCACCCCCTCCATGGCCCACATCACCTCTTGGGCTTAGGACAAGGTGGACCAGCCCCTCCTGGACCCCGTGTCCCATCTACAACCGGACAAGCACAGGGGGTACCCCTCACCTTGATGTGCTCACAACTGGCACCCGTCGTGACATACCCCCTATCGTGACATGGTGTGCTCACCACCACACCTCACCCTCGCCATGATCCGTTGAACCACTCACAAAGTGGCTTCTCCATCACCTCGCTCCCTGCTGTGTCCCCATGGCCGTGTGCCCCGCATGGGTGACCTGATGTGCCCGTCACCCTCACACGCACCACAGGGCTCCATCACCCCTCGCTGCTGCTCCCTTCCATCCTCCAAAGCCCTTTGGCTCCTGCTCTCTCCACAGCAGGACAATGGGCATCACCCAGCCCATCCATTGCTGGTGGGTCCTGCCTGTCCTGGCTCCATCCTGGACCATAAAACACCTCCAAGGGACCAAATCCCGACTGGGTTGAGCCTTGGAACAGCAGCCGCAGCCTCAAAGGGGCACAAACCTCCCTGTCCTCAGCTCCCACCTTCCTGCCCTTTAGGAGCAGTTACCCCCTTCCCACCCCGAGCCCCAGGTTGGGGCTTTCTTCACATCATCTACAACACGTAGACTTGAGAGATTGAACTCCACTTGGAATCACATCCTTGTGTTTGGATTTGAAGGAATGACGTCTGTTCAAGAGCAGATGGTGGAGATCTTCAGCCGAGGACTGGGCCACACGTTCCTATGTGCTCGGTGCTCCTGACACCCAACAAAGCCTCATCCTGTCCCCACATAGGCTGCAAACACCATCAACTCCTTCACCCCCTTGAGCCACGCTGCCTCCTCTTCCAACCCTGCTCCTTCCACCATGGGCTTCCCCATGGGAATCCTCCTCCTGCCACGTGCTCATGGGGTCTGGATGGGAGCGATGCTCCCCATGGAGACCTGGTACCCCACGGAGACCCCTGCCCCATGGTGGAGGATGGGAGCTCTTCCTTCACCTCCAAGGCGATATCACCACCCACCAAGGGTTCCCAAAGGATTCTTCTCCTCCAGCCCACCCAAAATCAAAGGGGCACCCAACCAATGGGCAGCTCCCCTTGTGTCTAGACCAAGAGATGCTGCGATCCTGGGAAGCTGGAGAGCCTCATCCCAAGGGAGAGCGCCAAGACCTGGCTCCTTGGATGCTGGAGCCCATGAGCCCATGATCTGGGGATCAAGAGGAGGGCCAGGAAAGCTGCTTGGATTTGCCTTGGAAGAGGCAGTGAAGAGGAGGAAGGAGGCCAGACCCCCCCCCAGCCTCCTCACAGACCCCTTGGGACACTAAACCGGGTGTTTCGTTTGGAGCCAGGAGGGAAACGGCCTTTTCCCAGCTCCCATCCACCCGGGAAGGGGGACAGGGTGGGAAGGGGATGCTCCAGGATCGGAGCCCCTTCTCCTCGCCCTTATGCCACCCTGGTCAGCTCCAGCTCAGCTCCCGCAGGTCCAGCACTTGGCCGGTGGCCTCCTGCACTGAACGTCTCAATAGAGGGTTGTGAATCGACCTTGGAATAGATGGTTCCGAATGGACTTGGTATAAAGTTGGGGCCCTTTTTCCTCTGGATTCACCCCCAAAGCTCCTCCCTCCCCCCTCCCGCTGGGGTGGGACCGGGGAGCTGCAATCCCAGCAGCTCCCAGTCTCTCCGGGGGCTCAGCGGATCCCACCCTGGAAGCTCATCCCCCTTCACACACGTTCCACACGAGGACAGCTTCCTCCCATATGGACACTGTTGGACAAGAACCACCAAGGATAAAATCAGGGCAGGGGGCCTGGGGTCCCCTCCCGGTGGCGGTGATGCCCCAGTTCCCATCCCACCGCATCCGGGGAGGGAACACCGGGATCCCGGCTCCAGATGGGCGAGCGCTGGTGACAACGGGGGCTGCCCTGAGCCCGGAGGCTGATTTTATCCTTGGATACCTCAAAAAGAAACCAAACCGGAACGAAACGAAGGAAAGAGCGACATCGACCCCAGCCCAGGCTCCCACCCGAGGGCCCAAAGCAAAAGAGCAGCCACGAAACCAAAGCAAAGGTCCAAAGGAAGGAGGGGGAAATCGCTCACTCACGGGGATGGAGGCGCAAAGCAAGCGAGCGGGGCCGGAGCCGCCGCTCCTGGAAACCAGGGGTTGGCCAAGTTCAAGCATCAGCGGCGCGGCTCAGGCCGGTGGCTCCTGTGCTCCCCTGTCCCGCATCCCTCAGCCCGGGGCTGTGCCGGGCGCCAGGGGAAGTGCAGGGGGTGCAATGGGTTAGGGTCGTGCTCTGGTTTCCGTCGCCATCGCTGCCTCCGTGGCTCGCTCGGTCCCGCTCAGCCCTAGATGAAGTATTCCTTCTTGTCGTCGCCGCCCGCCTGCCCGCCCTCCGCGTTGATGATGGCGGTGTCGGCATCCGGGGCATCATCCGAGCCCTTGGCCTCGTGGGTCAGGTATGTGCCTGTGGGGACACACACACACACATACACAAAGGGGTTTGGTGTCACAGGAGGGGTGCTGCTGTCACCCCGCTCCCACACAAAGCAGGGCAGAGGGGCAGAGCCCCAGGGCTGGACAATGGAAGTGATGGGGAAGTCCTTTGGGCTTGGCCTGCAATGGAAAAGTCACTGGGATGAGCCCAGCTGGGGATGGAGCTCGAGGCTTTCGCCGTCATCCCGAGCCAGGAGGTGAAGCTGCCTCTCCTGCCCTCCCCGCTCTCTGCTCCCGCCCGATCCCTGTGGTCCCTAAGGAATGCGGAGCGCTCCGGCGAGGGGCCGGGCTCGAGGGCAGGGTGGGGGGCTCTTACTCACACATCACCTCTGCTGGCTTTGGCCGGTGTCTGGATGTGACCGTCTCCCCGTGTCTTATGCACATACCTGCCGGGCGGATGAAAAGTCCAGGGATGGGGACATGGAAGTGGCGGAGGGGAAGGAGGAAGGCGAGGGATGGAGGGGGAGAGCTCGGTGCTGGGTACCAAGCTGTGAAGGAGAGATGGAGGAACAGGGCAGGACCTGGTGCTCCCCAGCTCCAAGGACTCGCTGCGTTATCTCCACGCTGATGCTGGTGCCACCGCGGGCACGGGGAGCCCGGGAGGGCTCCGGGATGACGTTGTCGCGATGCGGAGCTGCCCCTTCACCCCTGCCCCACCCCACGTGTGGGGCTCGGCCCCACGCGCTCGGTACCTTTGTGTCTGATCAGGTAGTGGCCCAGGACGATGAGGAGGCTGAGCAGGAGGAAGACGATGACGGCCACGACGCCGCCGATCACCGCGTGGTACGTGCTGGAGGTCGAGGGCACGGGGCTGGCGTCTGGGGCAACAGAGAGGGGGAGATGCTGCGGCACAGGCTCAGCCCCATCCTGACACGCACCGGAGCAAAGGAGGGAGGGTGGGAAGGGAAGGAGGCAGCGGGGAAGCGAGGAAGGGAAAGCAACGGCCACCGGTGCCGGCTCTGGATGGGCTGCGATGGGAAGCCCCATCCCCTTTGGCTGGCGGCAGCACCGGCACCATGCTCTGCGCAGCCCAGGGTACCTCCGCGTTGGGATTTGCCCATGGACCCCAAGTCCTGGGATCCTGCATTAGGGACAAATCCTCCTTCCACTCCTCACTCCTTGTGCCCGTCAGCTCAGGGAGGGGATGGAGCCACAGAAGCGCTCGGACAGGACGGGGTGGGACAAACAGGACACGGGGACAACGCTCCACATGGACACAAAGCTCACGGGCAGCCAGGACCCCGCGGGGCTGGATGGTGGCTGCAGAGCCCACGCACACACAGAGCACAGAGCAGCCCCCAGGGGCCTGGGGGGCACCTGGGGTGTGAGTGGGTCCCTGTCCTCCTATGGAGCTTCTGGCGTCCGTAAAGAGACAGAAAAGGAGCTTACGGTACCTTGGATGGGAGCTGGAGTGAAGGATGAAGCGGTGGCCATGGAAGCATGAGAGATGGGCTGGGAAGGGCCCGGAGTGGAGTGAACGTGTGGGGTGGGGAGCTGGGGAAGATCTGAGGAGGACAAGAACACAGGGACACGAATCAACCCCTGGGGGAGGCGTGACAGAGCCCAGCCTCAGGGGCTCCTTCTGGTCCCCACTTCCTTGGCCATGGGTCCTGCTCCTCATCTCCTGCTGTGAGCATCAGCCCATCTCCTGCCTTACCAGCATCCCCTGATGACTGCCCCATAGGACCCTCCTGCCTGGGGCTGCCGAGGTTGGGAAGCATCCGGATGCTCCAGGGATGGGCAAAAGAGGGAGAATTTGGGAAGGGGACTGAGCCTCAACGTGGAGCTCGTCTGCTGGGACACCCAGTGGGTGAGGGATGCTGGAGTCGTGGCTGCCACGTGCCTCCGCATGGTGCTGAGTGCCCTTGGCAGCACAAAACTGGTCCCTGCATAAAGCTCAGACCCACAGGAATGGGGGGGAACACTGGGGTGATGGAGGAACGGGACAGAAGGACTTGGGTGCCACTGCTGCCATGCACTGCATCTACCCCAGCCACATTGGAGGGGAGGGATCCTGAAGGTGCCCAACGCAGGAGGGGAGGGAATGGGATGGGAAAGGGAAAAGCTGAAGCATGTAGGAGAGCTGGAAGATGGGAAGTCCAAGGCTGGTAAAGAGAGAAGAGAGACGGCAAAAAGAGGAGAACCCCAAATCCAGAGGGAAACAGGCTCCTGCCAACACACGGGGGTGGTACCACCAGCAGCTCTGCTCCAGGGGCAGCACACGGAGCTCGGACACAGCAGGACACAAGGACACGGTGGCAGAGCACAGGCAGGGCAGGGGGAGGTGGTGTGGGGACAGCACCGAGCCCCTTCCCATGCAGGATCATGGGATGCAACACGCCAGGAACACGGGATGCAACACGGGATGCAACGCAAGCAGCAGCTCAGGGAGCACGGGACAGGGCTGCCAGGGCACCTCGTGCTTTGGAGCCGGCTGGGAATGTTCTTTGGCTCGTGGAGGCATCACACAGAGGCTCAGGAGCTGCGTCAGCCTCTGCTCCTGTCCCAGAGGCTCTGCTCTGCAGCAGCTCCCCCAATGCATCTGCTCCCATTCCCCAGCAGAGGCAGCAGGGACTGAGCTGCACACACGCACCTGCATCCCTGCATCCATCCATCCCCTGCATCCATCCATCCATCCCTGCATGTTTCTATCCATCCCGGCACCCCTTCATCCATCCCTGCATCTATACCTCCCTGCATGCATGCATCCATCCCTCCCCGCATGCATGCATCCCTGCATCCATCTCTGCACGCATCCCTCCATCTCTGCATCCCTCCATTCCTGCATCCCTCCCTCCATTCCTGCATCCCTCCATCCATCCATCCCTGCACCCATCCCTGCATCCCTGTACCCGTCCATCCATCTCTGCACCCATCCATCCATCCCTGCATCCATCCATCCATCCATTTCTGCATCCATCCATCCATTCCTGCATCCCTGCACCCATCCATCCCTGCACCCATTCATCCCTTCCTGCACCCATCCATCCATCCCTGCACCCATCCATCCATCCCTGCACCCATCCATCCATCCCTGCACCCATCCATCCATCCCTGCACCCATCCATCCACCCATCCCTCCCTGCCTCCACCATTCCATCCCTGCACCCCACAGGGGGACAGACCCCGCTTACCGCTGACGTCCAGGTTGTACTTGGCCACGACGCTGCCCATGGAGCTGGTGGCCGTGCACACGTAGGTGCCGCTGTCGCTCTTGTTCAGGAAGGGGAAGATGAGGACGCTGTCGGAGCTCAGCTGCAGGGGAGCGTCGCTGCCCTCCTTCTCCCATAGGAATTCCTGGGGGCTGCGGGATGGGATCAGGGTGAGGAACCGGCCCCAGGGCTGGGGCAGAGCCCTGGGCTGGGCAGTGGAGGTGGGGGGGATTTAAACATTTAAACAGCTCCATGAGGCTCCTTAAAGGGGAGAGCTCAGAGCAGCTCCAGTGCCTAAAGGGGCTGCAGGAAAGCTGGAGAGGGGCTTGGGACAAGGGATGCAGGGACAGGCCAAGGGGAATGGCTTTAACCTGCCCGAGGGGAGACTGAGCTGAGCTCTTAGGCAGAAGCTCTTCCCTGGGAGGGTGCTGAGGCGCTGGCACAGGGTGCCCAGAGAAGCTGTGGCTGCCCCATCCCTGGCAGTGCTCAAGGCCAGGTTGGACACAGGGCTTGGAGCATCCTGCTCCAGTGGAAGGGGTCCCTGTCCAGGGCTTTGGATGAGCTTTAAGGTCCCTTCCAACCCAAACCAGTTTATGATCCCATGAAACATCCCCTTTAAAACAAGCCGGGATGGATCCGCTGCTCCAGGGGCTCTGCCCAGCTCTGAGCCCAGCCGGTGCCACCTCCAACACCTTGAGGCTGCTTTAGGGACCCAGCAGCAGGAGGAGGAGCTGATGGGACCTGGTGGGGCTGAGCGAGGGGCAAGGGGGTCCTTACATGGGGTTGCCCTGCCCATCGCACTGCAGCTGCAGCTTCTCGCCCTCCCGCGGGTACTGCGGATGCGGCTCGATCTTCGCTGTCGGCTTGTCTGGGGATGGAGGAGAGGCAGCGTCAGGGGCCAGCACCCCAAAGCCCTGCCCCACACAGGGCAAGGACCCATCAGCACCACAAAACCCTGCTCCATGGGCTGCAGGGACCAGCCAGCACTCCAAAACCCTGCCCCACACAGGGCATGGACCCACCAGCACCCCAAACCCCTGCTCCATATGGCACAGGGACCAGCCAGCACCACAAAACCTTCCTCCATGAGCTGCAAGGGACCAGCCAGCACCCCAAAATCCTATTCCACACAGTGCATGGACTCATCAGCACACCAAAACTCTGTTCTGTGCAGCACAGGGACCCCCCCAGCACCACAAAACCCTGCTCCATATGGCACAGAGACCAGCCAGCACCACAAAACCCTGTTCCATGTGCTGCAGGGACCAGCCAGCACCCCAAAACCTTGTTCCATGTGGCACACGGACCCCAGCAGCACCCCAAACCCCAGCTCTATGGGCTGCAGGGACCAGCCAGCACCACAAAACCCTGCTCCACGGGCTGCAGGGACCAGCCAGCACCCCAAAACCTTGTTCCATGCGGCACATGGACCCCAGCAGCACCCCAAACCCCAGCTCTATGGGCTGCAGTGACCCCCCAGCATCCCAAAACCCTGCTCCACAGGCTGCAGGGACCAGCCAGCACCCCAAACCCCAGCTCTATAGGCTGCAGGGACCAGCCAGCATCCCAAAACCTTGTTCCATGCGGCACACGGACCCCAGCAGCACCCCAAAACCTTTTCCCATGGGCTGCAGGGACCAGCCAGCACCCCAAAACCTTGTTCCATGCAGCACATGGACCCCAGCAGCACCCCAAACCCCTTCCCCACACGATGCAGGGACCCCCGTGCGTGACAACTGCACGTCCATGCATGTGATGGTGCCGAGCTGTGGCGATGCTGAGGCTCTCCCATCCCCTGTCCCCCTTCCCCACAGATCCCTGCCCTGTGCCCCCCTCCACGTACAGTGAACCTGCAGCTTCTGCGTGGTGGACCTCTCTGCGTTCTGCAGCGACTCGTGGTCCACGGTGCAGGTCACCTCGGCCTCGTTGTCCTCCTTGGTGACCCGGAATTCCACGCGGCTGCTCACGGTGAAGGTCTTCCCATTGGGATCCTCCACCACCTCGGTGCCCTCGTCTGCAGGGAGGGGGACAAGGCAGGGTCAGAGCTGACGGATGCGGGCGATGCTGGCACCGCTGCGGAGCATCCCTTTGGGGCAGCGTGGTCCATGGTGCCCAACGGTGGTTCGGGCACCCACCTTTGAGCTCCTTGTTGCCCTTCCTCCAGCGGAGCTGTGCCGCGGGCTTGCTGCCCGACGAGCGGCAGGTCAAGCGCGCCAGCTTCTCCTCGTCGATGGGCTGCTCGTGCCCGAAGATCTGCGGCTTCTGCGGCACTCCTGGGGCAGGAGGAGGTGGGAGCACAACGGGGAGGGGGGTGTGTGAGCGCTGCCAGCCGGGCACCGACACCGGAGCCGGGGAACGCGGTGAGGGATGCGGAGCAGCGCAGAGGAATGGATGCATGGGCAGCAGCCTGCAGGCAGGGGATGCAGGTGATGGGCAACATCCTGCAGGCAGGGGATGGGCAGCAGCCTGCAGGCAGGGGATGCAAGGGATGGGCAGCAGCCTGCAGGCAGGGGATGCAAGGGATGGGCAGCAGCCTGCAGGCAGGGGATGCAAGGGATGGGCAGCAGCCTGCAGGCAGGGGATGCAAGGGATGGGCAACATCCTGCAGGCAGGGGATGGGCAACAACCTGCAGGCAGGGGATGGGCAACAACCTGCAGGCAGGGGATGCAAAGGATGGGCAACATCCTGCAGGCAGGGGATGCAAGGGATGGGCAGCATCCTGCAGGCAGGGGATGCAAGGGATGGGCAACATCCTGCAGGCAGGGGATGCAAAGGATGGGCAACATCCTGCAGGCAGGACATGCAAGGGATGGGCAACATCGTGCAGGCAGGACATGCAAGGGATGGCAGCAGCCTGCAGGCAGGGGATGCAAGGGATGGGCAGCAGCCTGCAGGCAGGGGATGGGCAGCAAGAGATGCAGAGGATGGGCAGCAGCCTGTGAGCAGGGAATGGGCAGCAGGAGATGCAGGCCACGGGCAGCAGCCTTACCCAGCACGGTGACCAGGGCCTTGGCGGTCCGCACGGGCATGGTGAAGAGGGAGCACGTGTATTCCCCCTCATCCGACAGCACCACATCGCTGATGCTGATGGTCAGCTCGTTGGGGGTGGATTTCTCCAGCTGGATCCTGTTATCCCGCAGGGCTGGGGCAAAGGGACAAGGGGTGAGTGAGAGGCTCGGTACCACATCCCCCCTGCCAGCTCACGTGGCATCAACGGAGGTGGGAAACAGGGTGAGCATCACCCTCGGCACCACCACCACCGCTCTCCCTCTGCCCCGTGGTCCCAAAGCTGGCTCCTCTCCCATCCCAATTCCCAATTGTACCTCGCTTCTCCCCAAAGTAGAGGGTCTGCTGGGCAGGGTTGGACCATTGCAGCGAGGAGTCATCGGGATCCTCCACTTGGCACTTGAGGACCACGGTACCGCCGGCCACCACGGTCTCATCCGACGTCGTGGGCTGGCTCTCTGGACACAGAAGGGATGGGTTAAAGGGGGCCTGGATCCATCAGCATCCCCAAGCACCCAAGGGAAGGAACAGGCCCCAAGCCCCTGGGACATGGGAGGGCTCCAGCTTGCTTGGGACAAAGGTGATTTCCAGCTGATCCCAAGCCCTGGATGGAGCAGGGGATGGGGTCCCCCTGGTTCAGCTGCTCTGAGTGGCAGCATGGAGGGGGCAAAGGGAACAGGGATAAAGGGAGCAGGGGTTAACAGGGACCTGCTCTCAGGCACGCACCAGCCCTGCTTTCCCACTCGGATCTGGCCCCACTTCAGATGCAGGAGCTGCTTGGTGCCCACCAGGCATGAGCGGATCCAGGCGGGAACAGGGATTCACCAGGAGGGACCCTGGGATGGGGGAAGCTCCGCTCCAGCACCCCAGCAGCAGCAGCAAACTGGGGCTCCCACCAGCGCCCCACACCATGGGATGCTCCATTGGCCACCTCCAGGAAGAGCATCCATGGCCCACTGAAATCCATTGGGAACACAGCCTGCTCTCTGCCATTCCTAAGGGGATGTGCTATTGCTCACACTGGGCTGTGCTTCCTCACCTAAGGAATTGTCCTTCCTTCCGGCTCCTCAGAGGGCTCCAGCAGCCCAAGGGCAGGGAAGAGCAGCCCCGGGATCAGGTATCCCCCCCAAGGACAAGGGATGTGCTGCAGGGACAAGGGGGACACGGGCTCCGCTGCGCTCCCTCCTCATCCAGCTCCATCCATGGACAAGGACGGAACATGGCCACTGCTGCACCCAGGGGCTTCACATCATCTCCCCCCCCCCCCCCCCCCCCCCCCCCCCCCCCCCCCATTTAGGCAGGGACATGGCCTCAGCACCCTGTGGGATGCTGCCCATGCAGCCGGATGTCACAGCCCTGCTTCCCCACTGCCAGTTACCAGGAGAGGGGTGGAAGCGGCTCCAGCCCATTTCCCGCTTGGAATGGCGAAGGGAAACACTTTTCTTCCACTCCTAATGCGAATTCCCACAGGGAGCGAGGTTTTGGAGGGGGATGAGGCTGCCGGGGCTTCCCAGGGACATCCAGCTCCAGGAAAACCAGGGCTGGGAATGACCCGGATCCCTCTCTGCCTGCTTCCAGCAGCCACCACTACCAGAGATGCTTCCAATTGGGATTAAAGGCATCCCCGGGGTGAAGCGCTGCTGCTGTCCCCTGCCTGGGGTCGATGTGAGGCCATGGGGACACGTCCCTGCACGTCCCACACTGGGATCCCTGCGCCGGGGCCGTTATCCCGGTTCCACTTGGTTAACGAAGCCTTTGTCCTGCTCCGGCTGCAATGCTGGGATGAGGCTGCTGCGAGTCGCTGTTGTCCCCACTGCAAGCGCTCCAACGTCAGCTGAGGACAGCAAAACCCACCCAGAGCAGGCCCCATCCCTTAACAACACCGGCACCACCAGCACCGGCATCACCCGGGTATGGGGAGAGACGGAACCATGGAATGGTTTGGGTTGAAGGACTTTAAAGCTTATCCAGCTCCACAGGCAGGGACCCCTTCCACTGGAGCAGGATGCTCCAAGCCCCTGTGTCCAACCTGGCCTTGAGCACTGCCAGGGATGGGGCAGCCACAGCTTCTCTGGGCACCCTGTGCCAGCGCCTCAGCACCCTCACAGGGAAGAGCTTCTGCCTAAGAGCTCAGCTCAGCCTCGGGC
Source organism: Pezoporus occidentalis (assembly GCF_034315485.1). Taxonomy (NCBI): domain Eukaryota; kingdom Metazoa; phylum Chordata; class Aves; order Psittaciformes; family Psittacidae; genus Pezoporus; species Pezoporus occidentalis. Next base: position 88,681 of record NW_026915715.1, on the reverse strand, counting down.
AGGTCAAAGCCATTCCCCTTGGCCTGTCCCTACATCCCTTGTCCCAAGCCCCTCTCCAGGTTTCCTGCAGCCCCTTCAGGCACTGGAGCTGCTCTCAGGTCTCCCCTTCAGGAGCCTTCTCTTCTCCAGGCTGCCCCAGCCCAGCTCTCTCAGCCTGGCTCCATGGCAGAGCTGCTCCAGCCCTCGCAGCAGCTCCATGGCTTCCTCTGGCCTCGGAGCCACCACCCCGGGTGCCAGCAGCATCCCGGGGGCACAAGGATGCTCTGGAAACCCGGCTGCAGTGAACACTTCCAGCTCTTCCCGGCACAAGGGTTAATCCAGCCCCTGTGAGCCCGGGATGTGCTGGGCACTTGGGTACCATCTGCCCACTGCCAGGACAGAGCTGCTGCTCCCACTGTCCCAGGGGCCACCCCAGCTCCTACATAGACACAAACACCCTCTGCAGCACCGCATCACCGGGGGCTTTTACATCCCTTCTGCCTCCCAGGAGCTGTTTCATCACCTGGAGCATCCTCAGGGATGCAGGAAGCAGCAGCATCGCAGCCTCCATGGTGCATCCACACCAACCTCAGCGGGGCAAAGTGCTCACTGAGGGCTGCCAAAGGCTGGAGGAGGCGCTTGGGCACATCCATCCCGAGCCCCTCAGAGGGCTGCAAAAGCACTTCTGTGGGGCAGAAGCAGCCCCAAAAGACACCCTCTCCCAGCTCAAACCCCTCCAATGCCATTGACCCACAGCCCAAAACGCTCTTGTCCCCTTCCTCCTCCTCTTCAGCCTGGTTCCAGCACAAAGATCCCACCTTTCCCTGTTGACAGACCTTTTCCAAGGCGAGGGATCCCCTCCGAGCCTGGGTTTGAATCCTTCCCTCCACATGAGCTGCACAGCTCCGCTCCCAGCCGCATCCTGCCACACGGAGCAGCCCGGCCAAGGTGGGTTCCAAAGCCTTCCAAATGGGCTCTGACATCTGCTGCACCAGATGAGCTGCAGTTCCACAGTCTGGGATACCCGGAGCCCAGCTTCCAGCTCCTCCTCACCAGACTCGCTCCAGATTTTGTTAGAGAGGGAAAACCTGCTCTTGTTTCCGTGCATCTGCTCCATCCTCTTCCCTCCATGGCTGCCTTTGGAATCCGGCCTCAGAGGATTCATCCCTCTGGGAGCCACAGGGCACGGAGCCTCCTGCAGCACCTCCAGCACCCTTCCATGGGAGGGGGCTGAGATGCTGGCACAGGTTGGGGCTCTGCTTGTCCATAACAGAGCCCAGCTCCCATCCCCACACACGGAGCTGGGATCCTCTCTCTGGACACATCCCTCAGCGTGCTCTGGGGAAGGGCAAAGCGCAAGGACCCAGCTCCCCATCACAGCCCTCAGGTCCTCCTGAGGCCACACAAGATGCTTTGGTCGCAGCCTCCACCACCCCACTGCTGCTCCTGCAGCAGGGTCCTGCTCCAAGGAGCACCAGGACCTGACCCTGGGTGATTCCAGAGCTGCATCCTCCTTCCAGAGCTCGGGAACACCATCACCCCTGACAGACCCTGCCCATGGGCATGGCCAAAGCCTGAGCTGCTTGTGGCCAGCACTTAGCAACCCATCAGCAGCAAGGAGAGGAGGAGAGGAGAGGCTGGCTCCAAGTGCTGCTGGATCCCAGGATGCTCCGTCCCCATCCTCCTCCTCACACCCCCACCCTGTCCCAGTGCTCCGGGGCTGGATCAGCCCCATTGCTGGGATGGGAGCTGGGGAACCCCTGATGGCAGCAGCAGCGTTGGCTGCAGCTCCACTCTGGGTTTGTGCACTCACACAGGTCTGGGGGCTCCACAAAGGCACCGTCAGGGAATCCCGGTGCTCCTGAGGCCACATGGATGGGAGGATGCAGCCACCACCACCAGCCAAAGGCCAAAGCTCCAAGTCCTTGGGCAGGGATGAGGAGGAGAGAGCCCTGTTCTGGACCACGCATCCCCAGCATCAAATCCATCCGCAAAGGGGGCTGCTTCCCATGGGAAGGAGCAGCGGCTCGGGCGGGCGATGGGCAGGGCTGACCCTCCTCCTGTTTGACAGCAAACAGCTGATAACTCCTCTTTGGAGCCTGTTCCTTCGCTCCCAGTCCAAGGCCAATCTCCGGCACGGCTGTTGCCAAGGGAACCAGCTCTTTGCTTTGACAGATCTGGTTTAAGGCTCTCCCGCTGCCCAGCGAGGCGTCGCGGGAGCCGCCGCTTCCCATGCCCTGGAATGTCGCTCCGTGCTTTGGAGGCATCCGAACGCTCCAGAGCGCTGCCCAAGGAGCCAACGTGAGGCTGTAACGGGAGCAGGACATGGGGAAGCCCTGGCAGCTCCCATCCGAGGGGACAGCGCATCCACGGGGACAGCGCATCCACGGGGACAGCGCATCCACGGGGACAGCGCATCCACGGGGACAGCGCATCCACGGGCATCCTCCTGGCTTCCTGCAATGATGGGAGGGAAGAGGCGTTTCAAGGGGTGAGGATACAGGTTCAGCTCTGCTCTGGTCTTCCAGGTGACTTCCAGTCCTGGGAGTCCTCATATCCCAATAGATGCCCAATGGGAAGCGCTCTCAGCATTGGCTGTAGCCCGCCAGATCATCGCTGTGGTTGCAGGGTCTGTCCTGTTTGGAGGTGACATCCCCAGCATCCCAAGGAGAGGAAAGCCAAAAGCCAGGAACCGAAGCTGGGGAGATGGGAGACAAAACCCTCCCCTGGGAAGCACCGTGATGCTGACCTGCGTCTGCGTGCTCAGGGTGAAGGGGCCTGAAGACACCACCAGGACCATCTCTCCCCATGGCTTCCACATCAGGCTGGGAGATGGAGCAATGGCACAGAAAGGAGGACCAGGCATGGACACAGCCAAACACATCCCACCTCTGGGGAACAGCTCCTCATAGGGCCATGGGGTCCCTGTCTTCTGGTACCACCAGCCCTGTGTGAGGAAGGGATCCCGGCTCCTGCACAGCATCTGCCTGCAGCCACTCAGTCCACAATCCTGGAATGGTCTGTGTTGGAAGGGACCTTAAAGCTCATCCAGTTCCACCCCCCTGCCATGGGCAGGGACCCCTTCCACTAGAGCAGCTTGCTCCAAGCCCCTGTGTCCAGCCTGGCTCTAAACACTGCCAGGGATGGGGCAGCCATCAGCACAACCTGTTCCTGCTTCTCCCTGGAAACGAAGGCCTGGAAGCAGCCACAAAAGCTTTGGCCTGAAGATAACGCCCCACATGGGGCTCACCAGTAAATCCACTGCCTGAAGCATTTAAGGTGAAGAAGAGGAGGTGGAGCCCGGCCTGGAGCATCACCTGAGGAAGAGGCAGGTCCCTGCAGCACCAAGAGGAGGATCTCACAGCGACAGGGTCACCAGGAAAGATGCCACCATCCATGTTAGAGCCGATGGCACCCGGGCGGAGGGAGCCGGTACCCTCAGCATCACACCGGAGGCAGAGCATGACGCCAGGCAGGTGACTGGAATGGTTAAACACATTCCTGCCCATCTCTCCACACGGATCTCCGCTTCCCTGCATCCCGCCTGCTCGCTTGAGGCAGCCCCGGCTGCGTTTAGGGCTGCCGGCATCCCAAACACAACAGAGCATCACCGCATCCGAGCCCAGCCTGGCTCCAGTCCATCCCCCTGCCACACAGCCCAGGGGGAATGTGGGAGCTCTTTCAGAGCGGGAGGGAGAGCCCCATAGCACAGGATCACAGAATGGTCTGGGTGGGAAGGGACCTTAAAGCTCATCCAGTTCCAACCCCTGCCATGGGGCTGAGACCCGCTATTCCAGGCTGGATATTCCCAACCTGCCCTGGAAAGAGGATGGAGGTGCTGGGGCAGGAGGTGATTTGCACCCCCCCCCCCTCATTGCTGCGTGATGAAGGGGAGGTGGAGGTGATGCTGCTGCTTCGCTCCACGGCTGCGGGGCCCTGGCCAAGAGCGGAGGGGAGAGAACTGGACCAGATGGTTCAAGCTGAGCTGACCCAGTAATGGAGAGGAGGAGGAGGAGGATCCGATGCATCTGACTCCAGGGCTGTGACAGGGCTGGCATCGCCCCCGAGGCCCCATGGAGGAGGCAGCTCAATCTGTGCCACTCCATCAGCAGCCGGTGGCCAGGCTGGGGCTGGGGAAGGAGCCTGCAGAAGGGCTCAGATGGAGACAAGGCACCGGTGGTACCAAACCAGGCACCGGCACAGGGAGCAGCCCCCACTCTGCCACATAGATCCAGGGGGAAATGGATCCATTGGAGCATCACCACCCCAAAGGCACCTGCATCCTGCTCCTCCTCACCCGGGGGGCACCATGGATGGGGTAAAACCAGGCTGAACCCGGCCCAGTGAAACCAAGCGATAACGTTGGTGGGAGCACCCAGATGTAGACGCCCCCGGTTACTCCGGCAATCCCAACACCTCTGGAAGGTGAGAATTCCAGGCAGAGGGAGAAGAGGCAGCATCCAGCACGCAGGAGACCTCCCAGGCAGGGAATCCTGGACGCTTCCCTCCATCTCCACCCAGATAAGGATGGTGCCCACACTTGGAGGTACCCGGCTGGTGATTTAGGTCTGTTGGGAATTCCTCCTCCTCCAACCAGGAAGCTCCCAGCAAATCCCCCCCTTGTCCTCAGCAGCCAAATCCCAAGCCCATGCTCAGGACAGCGGCAGAAATCTGCCCCCCCCCAGCAGTGATGCCAGCACATCCCTCACTGTCTGGGTATGCAGTGGGATCACCACTTGATCCCATGCATTGTCTCCAAATCCAGTGCTCCCCGTTGAGCCTAATGCATTGTGCCAGCGGCTGGATGCTCTGCTCCTGCCAACATCCTCATCCTAGGATCATCCCGTGCTTCCTGCGGGCAGCTGATCCATCACCAAAGAACAGGCCATGGAGCAACGCCTGCACCTCACCGGGGTGCTCCCAGGTGCATGGAGAGCTCTGGGGCCGCATGGAACGATGCATTCCCACCACCCAGCCCTGCACACCGGGGCTCATCCCACTGATGCCATGGGCTGGAAGTCCCAGATTCCCACAGGACCAGAGCTGATACCTCCCCTCAGAGCTTCAGGACCATGGGACCATCACCTGCCAGAGATGGGGGAACCCTGCGGGACCCCAAACCTCTCCCTGTGCTCCCACCCCTGTTCCCACACAGGGCAGATGATTCCTTACTGGAAGGACACCATCTGGAAGCACAGGGCAGAGAAAGCTCCTCCTGCGTGCTCTGACCAAGCACCTCCACCGGCTTCAGAGATGAAGCCACCTTGTGGCATGGGGCCAGCCTGCCCCTGCCTCCCTGCAAGCACCAGGAAGCTCACCTCGCCGTGCTCCACCTCAAGGCGATCTCCAGAGCATCCTCAGCCAGCAGAGACATGGGGCACAAGGCACCCAACAAGCCAAAACATCGACAGACCCAGAGCTGCCCCATTTACCCCCCCAACCAGGCAGCCCCAGCTCCAGGACCTTCAGCACTGAGGCTTCTCCCAGCAGGAGCAACGCAAGCGATGAGCGGAGCGGCTCTGGTACAGTGAGACCGGAGCTCAGCTCCCCACGGTGCTGCTCGTGGCCCACAGCGGGGTGAGCACAGGCAGAAGCAGCCCCGAGAAGCCGGGTTCTGGCACATGGTGGCTTCCCATGGGACAACAGTCGGGCACTGTTCAAACAAAGGGGTTACACAACTCCGGAGGGGAATATCTCCATGGGGGGGGAATAATCCTCGGAGCAAGAACAACCACGCACCCAACCCAAACACGGAGCAATCTGCTGACAGCAGCACAACCCCAGCCAAGCACACACAGCCCCGGGGGGAGGCACCAGCTTCCAGCAGCAGGGAGACTCCCAGGAGCTCCGCTGGGCTCTGCCATGGTGGAAGCTCCGGAATCTGGAGCATTGGAAAAGCGTTCTTCAAGGAGAGGAGATGGTTTCTCCATCCCTGCTTTGGGAAGCGGCTGTCCCAGCTGGAATGCCATGCTGAGGGGCACTGACCACCGAGACACGCCAGCAGCTTCTCAAGCATCTTCCATCCATCCCCTCTGCTCCCAAAGGCTCTGCGGGGTCTTGTCTGTGTTGGACATGGAGAACCGGGCAGCTCACGGACCAGGGCTGGGCCCCAGCAGCAGGAAGAAATCCTGCAGTGTCATCATCCCAGCTGTGTCCTGCCCCAGGACCACAGGGCTCCAGGTCACAGCCATCCCTCCTAAGGCAGCACCCTGGGGACCCCCGGTGCTGAGCATCCCCATGGTGCTGTCCCCGTGCCGTGGGGCCGGGCAGCACCCACACACGCTGTGACTCTTTCGGGCTCCTGTGGGAGGTTACGTGGCCAGAACCAGAATAAACCCTGGCATTCGTGGATGGGAACGCAGCCATGGAGCAGCACCAGCCCCCAGAGCAGCTCTGCCCGTGACAACCACCTCCTCCAGCACAACGCGATGGGGCTCGGACCCCCCATCCACCGCAGCAGCCCTGGGAAGACCATTCCCAAGCTGGAATTGCCTCCCTGCTTCCAGCAAGCCACAGGCAGGGGCTCAGACAGTGGCTGGACCCTTTCCCACTGCAACACCCCCCCCCCCCCACCACCACCAAAACACAGACGCTGCTGCCGCTCCCTGCGACCTGCTCCTCATCCAAACACATTCCCGGCAATTGGATCACGGACAACGCAGCCGGAATCGCGGCTCCGGTGCTGGACAGTGATGGAGAACCGGGTGTTGCCATTGCCCAGCCCTCCCCAAAATGACATTCCCCGCTCCCGGCTGCCTCGCCCGCGGTGCCGTACGCCGGGTAAACACCCTTTGTCTCCAGCGAACCCCGTGTGTGGAACCAACCGGATGGATGCCGGGATGGATGCTCCGGGCATCCCGACGGGATGCGGAGCGGACACCCGGGGATGATGGGGGGGGGGGCTCCCACCGGGCTGTACGAGGGGGATCGGCCCCCCCACCGCCCCCGCCACCCCCGGGGGATGCGGCCGGACCCCCCCAGGGCACCTCCGCCCGCCGCCATCCCCCCCCCCCCCCCCGCCGGCTCCACCCGCGCCGCCGCCCGCCGGGGCCTGTCTGGAACCTTCCGCCGCCCCGGCCCCGCCCCGGGCGGTGCGCGGGGATGGGGGCCCCCGGCGGGGCAGCACCGGAGCCGCCGTGACCTTGAGCCCCACCGGGAGCCACCCCCCGAACCCCAACCCCAAGCCCCGCCGGGAGCGGGGCGGGCGCCGTGACCCACATAACGGCGGCGCCGCCCGCAACCTGTCGCTCGGTGCGGCGGGAGGGGCGAGGGCCGCCGGGGAGCGGTGCGGGGGGTCCCGCCGGTGCCCGGTCCCGCACTCACCGTCGCGGGAGAGGTTTCCCCGGGCGGCCCCGCAGCAGGCGAGGAGCAGCAGCAGGAGGAGGCCGAGGGGCAGCATCGCTGCGGCGGTGCCCGAGCCGAGCCGCAGCGCGGAGCCTCCGGTGGCACCGAGCGCGCCGCCGGTGTCGGGGCTGGGGCCGGCGGTGCGGCAGCGGCGCGGGTTAAATAGAGCGCGAGGAACAGACCATTCCTGCCGGGGGGGGGGGGGGGGGAACGGACCGGTTAGGGGGGGGGGGAGCCGTGATGGGGGGGGAACGGCGCTGATGCCGCCCCCCTCGGCCCCCGTGTAAACATGCCCGCTCTGGCCGCCGGCCCCCCCCCGCGTCCCGGGCCGCGGTGGTGCGCTCCACATGCGCGGCTCCCCGCGGGAGGCAGGTGCGCGCGGGGCGGCGGCGGTGCCGGTGATGCCGGTGGGGATGCCGGTGGTCCCGGTAATCCCAATGGTGATCCCGGTTATCCCAACAGTGATCCTGATGATCCCAATGGTGATCCCTGGTATCCCAGTGGTGATCCCGGTTATCCCAGAGGTGATCCCGGTAATCCCAATGGTGATCCCGGTGGTGATCCTGGGTATCCCGATGGTGATCCCGGTTATCCCAGAGGTGATCCCGATGATCCCAATGGTGATCCCGGTGGTGATCCCGGTTATCCCAATGGTGATCCTGGGTATCCCAGAGGTGATCCCGGTAATCCCAATGGTGATCCCGGTGGTGATCCCCGTTATCCCAGAGGTGGTCCTGGTAATCCCAATGGTGATTCCGGTGGTGATCCCGGGTATCCCAACGGTGATCCCAATGATCCCAATGGTGATCCCGGGTATCCCGCTGGTGATCCCGGTTATCCCAGAGGTGATCCCAGGTATCCCAGCGGTGATCCCGATGATCCCAATGGTGATCCCGGGTATCCCGGTGGTGATCCCGGTTATCCCAGAGGTGATCCCCATGATCCCAATGGTGATCCCGGGTTTCCTGGTGGTGATCCCGGTTATCAAAGTGGTAATCCCAGTGATCCCAGTGGCGATCCTGCTGATGCCAATAGTGATCCTGGTTATCCTGACAGTGATCCTGGTTATCAAAGTGGTGGTCCCGGTGATCCGAACGGTGATCCGGTAATCCCGTTGGTGATCCTGGTGATCCCAGTGGTGATCCCGGTTATCCCAAAGTAGATCACGATGATCCCAATGGTGATCCTGATGGTCCTGGTGATCCCGATGGTCCCCGTGGTCCTGGTGGCCCCCATCCCACCCCCCGGCTGAGGAGCCCTGGTCCAAGTGGAGTCACGTTTTGTCCGGATGTCGTTCCTGCTCCCCATCAGCCCTGAGGGTGAGCAGGACCCGGTCCCCGTGTGCTGGGAGCACCCCCAGGGCGGGAGCAGGGGCACGGAGGGGATCCTGCCCCTCTGCTACGCTCTGTGACCCCCCCAGCCCTGCATCCTGCATCCAGCTCTGGGGCAGCAGCACCAGAGGGACGTGGAGCTGCTGGAGCGAGGCCACGGAGCTGCTGCGAGGGCTGGAGCAGCTCTGCCATGGAGCCAGGCTGAGAGAGCTGGGCTGGGGCAGCCTGGAGAAGAGAAGGCTCCTGAAGGGGAGACCTGAGAGCAGCTCCAGTGCCTGAAGGGGCTGCAGGAAACCTGGAGAGGGGCTTGGGACAAGGGATGCAGGGACAGGCCAAGGGGAATGGCTTTAACCTGCCCGAGGGGAGACTGAGATGAGCTCTTAGGCAGAAGCTCTTCCCTGTGAGGGTGCTGAGGCGCTGGCACAGGGTGCCCAGAGAAGCTGTGGCTGCCCCATCCCTGGCAGTGTTCAAGGCCAGGTTGGACTTGGAGCATCCTGCTCCAGTGGAAGGGGTCCCTGCCCGTGGCAGGGGTTGGAGCTGGATGAGCTTTAAGGTCCCTTCCCACCCAAACCAGTGTGATTCTGTGGTTGTGCCGCCCACATGCTTGGGGCTGGCTCTGGTCCCTGGGCTTGAGTAATTCCATCCCGGCAGCAGCCCATGCACTGATCCTCGTTCAGACTCGCAGCTCAGTCACATTTGGGGTGAAATCTGTTCCAGTCCTTGTCTGCCGATCCCTAAAAGCCACGGTCCAGCCCTTGCTCTCCCAAAGCATCTCCCAGGAAACTCCTTTATCCGCTGTCATCCATCCATTGGATGATAACACCCGAGAGCTCTCTCCTGCCAGCCCTAGAGGGGGAATTAACCCCTTTTGCTTCAGGAGGTCTGAACAAGCACGTTTCACACATCAGCATAAACTCCTCCTCACGTGCCGCGGTGCTGAGCCTGCACCCCGGTCCCCTCCTGCACGGAGCTGTGTGAGAGGGATGTCTCCATTAGTCATCCGCTCCGTGGGAAGGGGCTGTGGGAGGAACAGCTTTCTGCTGGTCACATCGGATCGCTGCTCCTTGATTTCAGCCTGGATGCGGCCCTAAAGGGGATGCTGCTCCCGGTGTGGCCTCATCCTGCTGCCCTCAGCGGAGCTGGAGGTGCTGGCGGGGGCAGATGTGGGGATAACGTGGGCTGAGCGTGGCCACGGGAGGCTCCACTGGGAGGCTGGGATGGAGCAGGGAAGCTGCAGAGGCTCCTGGGGGCAGCCAGATCTCAGTCACCTCCCGCTGCCCTAACAGGGATGCTGCAGAGGCAGAACTCAACCCCCTGGGACCAGCGGGGGTGTGGAGCTGAGCCACATTCCGTGGTCCCCAGCGGTGCTGGTTCTGACCCGGGAGCAGCAGAGAACACGGGAGTAGGGAGTGAAGACAAACCCAGTGCTGCGTCTGGACCTGATGCTTATTCAGGGCGAAGTCTGGGCACAAGTTGTGCTGTTGGGTGCTTCCAGCTCAGCCTGTGTTGGGTCGTGCTCCAAAACCCAATGGTGCCCCCTTGCAGATGATGAGGGGAGGGCTGGTGATCTGCTGAGCTGGAACTAAAGTGATGCTTCAATAAGGCTCTGGAGCTAAATGCTTTACCAAGGCTGAATGTAGCACTATGGGATGTGTCTCTGCCCATGGAACTGGATGATTTAAGGTCCTTTCCAACCCAAACCATTCCAGGATTCCATGAGTGGCAGTTGAGGAATGCAGGTTGAACGGATGAGGGATGGTGCTGCTCGGAGACACAGTGACCAGGGAAGACATGGAGGTCACTGGAGCATCAGATAACCCTTATCTGCTTCCACTGCTGGGTTTCTAAGAGCATCCAAGGGCTTCCTGAGCCGTGGGCCCAGCCTCGGTGTCTCAGCAAAGCCCAGGTCTCCCAGGCTGGTAACTGGAGCAGGATGCAGTGGCTGGCAGCTGGGATTTGGACCGTGGTCCTGCAGTGATTCCCGAGGCGGATTAACCCGCTGGGGTGAGCCTTGAATTCCAGATGAGCTTCTCCCACAGTCCCTTCACGTTGCACAGGGATCCGCTGTGGCTCGGGCTGGTGGCCAAGCTCCAAATGGCCATTTCTAATCTCCTCTGTGCGGGCTCGGTGACATTTATTAGCTCCTGGCTTGGGCACAGCGCGGGGCTGACTCCACATCCTGGCACCGCATCCTCCATGGATGCTCAAGCTGCTTCCCAAGCGCTGGGATAGGTCCAGCGGCGCTCAGACCCTCCCCAAGCCCTCTCCCTGAGCTCTCCACTGTGGTTTGAACGCTGGTTTCATGCAGTTCTGATGTAGATGCTGCAAACAATGCAGGAATTGCTTCTGGAGGATCCAGGAGTTCGTTCTGCAAAGGCATCGCATCCGCCCCGATGAACGCTGTGTTGGGTGTCGATGCGCACCCAAAACAAGGCGTTGGAATGGCTGCAAAGAAAACAGCCATCAGAAGGAAAACGTTCCTGGGAAAAGTGGCAGAAAGCCAGGGAATAAAGACCAATCCAACGGGACTTTCTCCTTGGTAACTGGGAAACGTCAGGGCAGGACGGCAAAGCTTGGCTGTAGTAACCTCTCCTGTTACTGGGCACGAGTTCTCACCTGAGCAGGGAATGAATTGGTGGTTGGAATGGTTTAATCCATGCAATCCATAAAGCATTAGCAGGCTATAGATCCAGCTTTGCATCCCTCAGCTGCTGGGAAAGAGACTTTGGGCATTGGGGGGACACGTATTTGGGCTGGAGAAGCTGCTTCTGGTTTGGGGTGAAAAGGGGCTTTAGATCCGAAATGGCAGTCTGTGAAGCAAGTGAAAGGCTTTACGAGGGGAGAAGTAACTGTTGATTTATTCCAGAGTAACACGCAGGCCCTGGATCAATACATCACTATCAAAGAGAGGCTTTTTATATAGATACATATACACTGGCTCTAATACACTCAAATTGAACATCCAAGAGCCCAAAGAGGCGGCTGCAGCAGCAGGGATTGGAAAAGGGCTTTAAATGACTTGAAAAGAGGAAGCCAGTTAGAAGGAAATGAAAGGGAACAGCTAAAGGGGCTGGAGCTGGGGCTGCCCATCCCTGCAGTGCTGGACGAGGCTTTTGAGTCCATAGCATCCTGGAATGGGTTGGGTTGAAGGGACCTTGAAGCTCCTCCAGTTCCAAGCTGGAACACCTTCTGCTAGAGCAGGATGCTCCAAGCCCTGAGCATCACTCACAGCACCCAGGTACTGTCCACATTGCCCATGTCTCCAGGATTCCTGTTGTGTTCCTGTCTCCATGTCCCTGGATGGGCCATGCTCCATGGGTCAAGCAGCTCAGGGGTCAGCTCGGAGAGGGATTCTTCCTTATGGGATGGTTTTCCTGGCTCGAAACGAAGAGAAACGGGTTCCACCATTCAGAATAGAAGCTCCAAAGGGTTAAAACGTCCCAGGAGGAGAAGCAGCTTTGATTCATGTCTCCACATAAAACGTTTCTAATTATACTGGCTCTTATCTCGGGGCTGGAGCGGGTTCACAGCTCTGCTTTGTCCTTGATGTGCTCGGCACAACGGCTCCCTTTCGGACAGCGCTGGGATGAGGCTGGGAAGGAAAAGCAGCTTCCAGGCATCGTGCAGGAGGAGGAGCCCTCATTGGGAGCCTCAAGAGCCTGGCACACGCAGCCATAGGGTGGACCAGGAGACCTCGTGCAGTCCTGAATAGCCCATTCCATCGGGCTGGAAAGGACCTTCAAGCAGATCCCACAGAGATGCTGCTCCCAGTGCCCTCCCGAGCATCCTGGGGGAAGGGAAGGAAAAGGAAGGGAAGGAATAGAAATGGAAAGGAAGGAAAAGGAATAGGAATGGAAGGGAAGGAAAAGGAAAAGAAATAGGAAGGGAAGGGAAGGGGAAGGGAAGGAATAGAAATGGAAAGGAAGGAAAAGGAATAGGAATGGAAGGGAAGGGGAAGGGAAGGAATAGGAAGGGAAGGGAAGGAATAGGAATGGAAAGGAAGGAAAAGGAATAGGAATGGAAGGGAAGGAAAAGGAAAAGAAATAGGAAGGGAAAGGGAAGGGAAGGGAAGGGAAGGGAAGGGGAAGGAATAGAAATGGAAAGGAAGGAAAAGGAATAGGAATGGAAGGGAAGAAAACACAAAAGAAATAGGAAGGGAAGGGGAAGGGAAGGAATAGGAAGGGAAGGGAAGGAATAGGAATGGAAGCGAAGGAAAAGGAATTATAATGGAAAGGAAGGAAAAGGAATAGGAATGGAAGGGAAGGAAAAGGAAAAGAAATAGGAAGGGAAAGGGAAGGGAAGGGGAAGGGGAAGGGAAGGAATAGAAATGGAAAGGAAGGAAAAGGAATAGGAATGGAAGGGAAGAAAACAGAAAAGAAATAGGAAGGGAAGGGGAAGAGAAGGAATAGGAAGGGAAGGGAAGGAATAGGAAGGGAAGGGAAGGAATAGGAATGGAAAGGAAGGAAAAGGAATAGGAATGGAAGGGAAGGAAAAGAAAAAGAAATAGGAAGGGAAGGGGAAGGGAAGGGGTGGAAAAGGACTTCCCACACAGCGGGAAAGGGCAAAGCCTTTCCTGTCTGTGCCCCTCATCTCCCTCCGGTTCACCCCATCCCAGGCTGGGCACATCCCTTATGGAGCAGCCGGCTCTGGTGTCTCTGCCAGCATCCGCCTGGAATCCTCCAGCCAGCTCCAGTGCCGGCTCCAGCAGATAGCATCAGACCCTGCGCGCACTCTGCTCCTCCGAATGCAGCTTGAATTGAATTGAATGTCATCTGCCATTCTGTGCCTGGGCATCATGGGACCCTCTTCAGCTCCTTCTTTCAGCCCTGCCTTTGGCTCTCCTCAATCATTCCCCTGCTTTCTCCCGGCAAAGCTGCCAGCTCTCTATTCACAGCCTCCTCTGCATCCCCGATGAATGCCCCCGTTGGCACGGACCCGGCCTGCAGCCCTCGTTGCTGGGCCTGATGCTCCTATAGATAGCCATTATCCACCAAGCTGTCCCTTCAGCCATGGAAAAATCCCGTTTTCCTGCAGGTCACTGGTGCAGGAACTCTTCCCGGGCACAGTGTTTTCATTCAGGCTCTTCTGTGTTGCTGTTTCGAGCAGTCTGAGGCTGTTTGAACACCAGTTTTGGTTCCTAAACCAGCCCAGGGCTCCTTCCACTCCCTGACTCCTGCATCCCTCAAAGGATGCTTGGGGGATTAAAGCACAACCCCAGTAACAGCTTCAGTGCACTGGTGGGTGGCTGTGCTCAGCCTGGGCAGCACTGATGTGCTCCAAACCCTCCTTGCCCACACATCAGTGTGAGTCCCTCAGCCCCTGCATCCCTCTGCACAGGACCACAGTGACAGGAGGAACATCTCTGCTTCTGCACGAGCTCTTCTCCAAGGCCCCCCTTCGGATCTCTTGCCAGCCCCCTTTATCCGTTGGGAAAGATGCTAAAAACAGCAGCTTGCAACAGTTTGCACAGCAATGGGATACAGCAGATTCCTGCTTTCAGGATGTGACGGCATCTCTCGTTCCGACAGGAGCATCCTCCTGTGCCTTCTGATACTGAGTTAACTTCTAAGCCAGACTCCCAGCTTCCTTTGTCACTTGATGAAGCCTCTTGCACGCCTCTACTGATGGACTTTCATCAGCTGGGAGCCTTCCCTCCTCCTCCTGTATCCCTCCCAGGACCTCTGGGTGCAGCCTCAGAGGCTGGGTCTGCCCGCGTTGCGCTGCTGCTCCGAGCGATGCTGAGGGCGCAGCATCCCGTGTGTCAGCAGCTGAGTTACCCAGTGCCCGACTCTGCTTCCTGCCTGTTCCCCGTTTAGCTCTGGAATTGCCATAACGAGATTACTTGATCCAAAGCAAAGCTCCAGCAGCTTTCCCGCGCCGGCTCTGCACGGAGGCCTCTCTCCCAGGAGGAGTCAGCAGTGGATTTGCTGCTGGAGCTGGCGCTCGCTCTGCCTTTGCCTCCATCCTTCAAAGGGAAGCGCTGCGAGGAAGGCAGAGCTGCTGGTTTAATCAGGCTCTTTATCCCTTCAAAGTGAGCAGCTCACGAGGGATGAAGAGGGGAGCTCAGTGGGCTCGGCTTATCCCGCAGCGTGCGCTTCCGGAGGAGGCTTCTCCCTTCTCCCCAAGGCACATGGGGATGCTGGGGGTGAGGTCGGAGCGGTCCAGGCAATCACAGCAGGGCTGAGGCTCTTCTGAGTGCACAGGATGCGGGTCTGGAGGAGCCTGGAGCTGTGAGAGCGTTTGGGAGAGGTCTGTGAATAGGAAGTGCTATGAAGGGACGTGAGATGGGGCGAGGAAGAGGTTCCCAAAGCCTCTGCTGGGATGGACTCCCAGGATGAGGAACATCCTCAGAGGGTGCTGCTGCAATGGACAGAGATAAGGAAGGAGTTCTGCATTGTGAGGGTGGGAGGGCCTGGCACAGGGTGCCCAAAGAAGTGGGGAGCGGTGTTCAAGGCCGGGTTGGGCAGAGCCTTGGGTGACCTGGTCTAGGGTGAGCTGTCCCTGCCCATGGAAGGTTGGAGCTGGATGAGCTTGAGGTCCTTTCCAACCCAACCCATTCTGTGATCCCGAGCAAACCCTTTGGTGGGAGGTGATTTGGCTGCAGCTGGGTTTACCTGGGGTTGGGAAGATGCAAAGGGACCAATGTGCCACCGGGACCCTGCCCTGAGGAGCACGGAGCTGGTGGAGCTCCTCAGAGCTGAGCTGTGGAGCAGAGCCTGTGCCTTGTGCTGCTCTTTGAGCCGCAGCCGCATCCCAGGGCATGGATGGTTTAACTCCTCCCTGTCCCCAGTTACTCCAGGCCAAGGAGGGAGGTTGCTGTGTTGCGTTAGAGCAGATGGGCAGTGGCTGGGGATGCATCCAGATGAAAGCTGCCACGTGGTAGGGAAGAATCACAGAACCCTGGAACGGTTTGGGTTGGAAGGGACCTTAAAGCTCATTTGCTTCCACTTGCTTGTGGCTGTTCAGTATCCACGCAGCAGCAGCACCAGTGAACCCCGCTTATATTACGCTGAGGCTTTAATATAGGAGTTGCTGCACAGAGAAACTCAGATGCTGCTTGTCCCCAAAGCAGCTCGGGGCTGTGATGGGGCTGGGGCTGTAACGTCCCTCTCTGGGTCTCTTTGGGGTTGATGCCGTTTGCGCTCTCCAGCCCATTAACCCCGAGGTGCTGAGCAGATCCCTGTGACTAACTCAAAATGGGGATTTTATCCCTCCCTGCCCTCCAGCAAGAGGTAATGGACCCCGTGCCCAAAGCCTATGAGGGACCCGTCTTGCGTCTGCACAACCCTGGTGAGCTCCTGGAGCGTGTGTGGTGCTGAGGAGCCTCTCATTTATAAACCTCCTATTTCCAAAGCAATTCCCCAGCACGGACCCGGGCAGCCAACGCTGACAAATACCCTTCAAACCCTTTATATCCTCACTAAATGTGCTGCTCTCTCCGGCCCCTGCCTTGCGAAAGGGCTCCGTGTTAGAGAACACATCCAATGAAGAGGGATGAGAGTTCCATGGCCTGATCCGGGGCTGTTTGCAGGGAAATCTGGGACACTGAATCAGTCCAAAGGGAATTTTATGGGGTCTCTTGTGGGGGAGGACCCAGGTCTTTGCTCTTCCTGATCCCGGGAAGACTGAGGAGCTTCCCAGCCCTCCACAGGGCCAGAACGTGGTGTCCATCCATGCAGATGGGGCGATGCTCCCTCCTTGGTGACCCTGCCCTGGTTCCTCTGGTGCATTACCCATGCTTTGGCCAGGTCAGCTCCGTGGCTTCACCTTGGGAAGCAAGAGGTGGGAATTGGGATCTCTTGGATCCGTGTTTTCTCCCTCCAAGCTTAGTAAACCCTTTGCTGGGATTAAGGAACAGCCCCGGGTCTGTGCCTGACCGCATCCCATGCGTGTCTTTGCCTGCTGACTCCTCTCACCTATGGATCCGTGTGAGTGACCCTCTCCTCTCCTCTGCTTCCTTCCCAGGGAGCTCCATAGGGACCTGCTGCTGGAGACCCTCTGGAATAAGAGCAGCACGGATGAGTTTAACCAGCTCCTTACCCCTCAGCATACAGCAAATGAGGTGCTTGGGTTTAGATCCCTCTGAAACCTCTTTAGCCCCTCTGAAACCTCTTTAGACCCTTCTGAAACCTCTCTAGACCCTTCTGAAACCTCTTTAACCCCTCTCAGATCCCCTTAAACCCCTTTGAAACCCCTTTAGGCACCTCTGAAACCTCTTTAGACCCCTCTGAAACCTCTTTAGACCCCTCTGAAACCTCTTAGACCCCTCTGAAACCTCTTTAGGCCCCTCTCAGACCCCTTTAGACCCCTTTCAGACCCCTTTAGACCCCTCTCAAACCTCTTAGACCCCTCTGAAACCTCTTTAGGCCCCTCTCAGACCCCTTTAGACCCCTTTCAGACCCTTTTAGACCCCTCTCAAACCTCTTTAGTCCCCTCTCAGACCCCTTTAGGCCCCTCTCAGACCCCTTTAGACCCCTCTCAATCCTCTTTAGCCCCTCTGAAACCTCTTTAGATCCCTCTGAAACCTCTTTAGACCCCTTTGAAACCTCTTTAGTCCCCTCTCAGACCCCTTTAGGCCCCTCTCAGACCCCTTTAGACCCCTCTCAAACCTCTTAGACCCCTCTGAAACCTCTTTAGACCCCTCTCGAACCTCTTTAGACCCTTCTGAAGCCTCTTTATGCCCCTCTTAAACCTCTTTAGACCTCTCTGAAACCTCTTTAGTCCCCTCTCAGACCCCTTTAGACCCCTCTAAGACCCCTTTAGACCCCTCTGAAACCTCTTAGACCCCTCTGAAAACTCTTTAGGCCCCTCTCAGACCCTTTTAGACCCCTCTCAGACCCTTTTAGACCCCTCTCAAACCTCTTTAGACCCCTCTGAAACCTCTTTAGACCCCTCTGAAGCCTCTTTATGCCTCTCTGAAACCTCTTTAGACCCCTTTGAAACCTCTTTAGACCCCTCTCAGACCTCTGCTGCCCTCCCCACAGCAGGGTCGCAGCGTTTAACCCCTGCTCACAGGCATGAGGCAGCAGCAGAGAGCAGGGAACCACAAACACTTCCTCCTCGGGCAAACATGATAAATGTGCACTGAACCTCCAACGGGATCAGGAGAAGGCAGTGAGTGTTCAACACCAGCTCCGGAGGCCCTGACGGGAAGGGAAGCACCGAGTATTGAGAACAGATGGGTTTGGAAGCTGGCAGAGAGACTCCTCAGAGCAGTTCCAGCTGCCTGACTGTGGCTACAAGGGAGAAGGTGGTCAGGAAACACGTCCATGCATCAGACACGGGACGTTTGGGTTGACAAATCCAGATGGGAAAAGCCTCTCAGTGACGGCTCCAAAGGAAGCGCAGCGGTCGCAGATGAAGGGGATGAAGAGGGATGAGGATGAGCAGTTGGGGTTTGGGAAGGGGGATGAAGAGTCGAGTGCTGTGAAGGTCCATGTTGGAGCTGGTTCTGTTCCCAGGAGGAGATAACAGTGAGCAATGGGGCAGGGCTGCCCCAGCTCCATGTCCTTGGGCTGCATCCGAAGCTGGAAAGGATCCTGCAGGTGGTTCTTGGCATCCAGCACCCCGGATACAGCACCGTGGGGCAAACAGCGCCTGCAGTGGGATCCGTGGGGGGACAAGGAGCTGGGGGAGCTGAGCCCTGGCCACGTGGGTTACTCCAGGGAAGACGTGCCAGGGCCGATAGTCAGCAATAGCTGCAGAACTGGCTCTGAACACACTGATGCAGTGTCTCCTAGGGCCAAATGTGATGCACAGACACCGTAAGTTGGGCTGCATCCCAGTCCCCGTTCCCCCCCCCCCAATTCTGCCCTTTTCCCCCTGTGTTTAAAGGAATTCATTCCCAGGATCTTAAAGACGAAGGATGCCTTTTCTTCGTGATCTTCCAAGAGGTTGAACTTGCTTTGAAGCGAGTGGTGGGTTTAATGCTTCAGAGCTTGGGCTGGTTGTGATGGGCTCCCTCAGCAGTAGGAAGGGACACGAATGCTGACCAAAAAGCCGGAGGAAGCTTAAAAATAAGCCTCGGCTCAGCAAAATAGGCAAAATGTGAAGGGGAGGGGAATAAAAAAAGGCAAGAAACCAAGCAGAGGGTCCCGCTCGGTGACAGCTGAGTTTGCCAAGCAGCAATAAATAGCCAGGCAGAGCCGGAGTGTGAAGTGTGGAGGTGTCCTCCCGTGTGTAATTATAGAGGAACAAACACACTTTGTCATCCCCGTGGGAAGAGGCGGCCTCGGGAAGCGCCGGCATCCACCTTGCCGCGGGATGGAGCGTGCGGGGCTCTGCTCAGACCATTGTCATGCCATGGAAAACCAGCATTCCCGGCGCTCCTCGAAGGAGGGTGGAAGCCCTGAGGGTGGAGATGGGGCAGGTGAGGGGTGATGGGCACAAGCTGGACTTGAAATAGAATTCCCTGTGGGAGAGCATCATTCCTTCAGATGCTGGTTCAACCCTATCTAACAAGCGAGTTTATGCACTCCATGGCTGTGCCAGCACAGTATCCACCTTTATCCATCTTATTTTAGGGCTGTTACCAAGCTATTTATTCCCCGCTCCTTGTTTCTGCTCTTAGACAGTCTCTGGGCTCGTGTCCTTCCTAAACTGCAGCCAGGTTTGGGGTTTCTTTTATTAATGCTCCCCATTTGTCAGGGTTCTGTTGGATTCTGACCCTGGCTTCTGAGCTGAGCCACCCCCACATCCAATAAGTCTTTAAGCCTCGTGAAGGCCTGAAGCACTGAGTAACTCCAGGCCCCAGCCAGAATTCCTCTTGATGTATTTCCCCATCTTCGAGCTAAAATCATCTCTCAAGGAGCTCTTTTCAGCAGCAGATGGGTCTGCACCGTCAGCAAAGCTTTACCTCATCCACAGGGATGTCACATGAGGAGATCCGTGTCCGGAGCATCTTCATTGGGATGTTGGGTGGATGCATGGAGTGCTCTGGACCTGCAAAGCTGGAACCCTGTGGGATGAAAGGCATCATCAGCCTCCTAATGCAAAACTGAGCCGTGCTCTCCTTGCCCTGTGTCAGGAGGGGTTTCACTCTTCTGCCCTTGTACTGTTCCCATCGCTCCATCCCAGTGTCCTGAAGGATTTTCCCGTTCTCTCCACCTCAATGCGACGTTGCTGGGTGTGGAAAGTCGGTGTTTTCCTGCATTCCTCCTGCTGCTTCCTCATCGGAACCGTTCCCAGTTGTTGCTGTTGCTCCTTCAAGTAACCACAAGTTCCCTTTTGCACCCGTGTGGGTTCCCCTCCCGTGGGCTCCTCCTCTTCACCCCTACTGGTTTATGATGCTTTGCACTGGGGATGGTTTTCCCCTTTCTTTCTTCCTTGTTTCTTTTCCCTTTTGGCCAGAATCAAAAGTAGAAAATCGTCAGCTTCTCTTTGCCTGGTTTTACCTTTTGGATGCTGCCAACGCAGCCCTAAAGCAGCCGTGATTGACAGCATCCCTGCAAAGCCGCTGTCCCTCGCTGCCACCAAACACCAGGTTCGGATGGTTCCATGAACCACTTGTGCTCTGTTTCCTTTTCCTGCTGGATTCAGCCTCTTCCTGATGAATTCTGCTTGCCTCTGCTCTAGGAGTCCCTGGTTTTCCTCCTTTAATTCTTATTCCAAGACGTTTTCCTCCTGCATCCTCAATGGACGTACCTATGCTCTTGAGATCCCCTTTCTCTCCTTGTCTGCCCTTCCCGAGCAAGCTGTACAGTTGGATATTAATATTCCAGTCAGAAGTTATCCCGACCAGCCTGTTATGCCAATTCAATCAGAATTTTGCTTTGTATGAGGAATTGAGCTCCTCCTGTTTGTTCTCTTCCTCGTGTTTGCATACCCGGCTTTCTAAGACATTAAACACATTGTCCACTATTGTCCTTGTCCTCCTATGAACCACCAACGGCTCAAGAGGCAGCCTGGAATCAGGAGGGTTTCTGGCTTGTCAGAAGGTTGTTGCAGAGCAGCACTTCTGGGGTGGATAGGCTGGGAATTAATGGGATGCTGTGCTTATGGCACAGCTCTGTGTATTTATTCTGGTGCCAATCTGTGCTTTGGATTGTACTGGTACCCCATTGTACCTATAGCAAGTGGTTCTGCCTCTCCTTAGCCTTTGCTTTGGGGTGCTCTGTCGCCGCCGATGGACCCCTGGCTTTGAGCAGAAATCCTTGGGATCAGCACCTCTTCCTCTGCTCATCCGCACTGGGGTGATGGGAGCCCGGAGCTCAGGCTCGGGCGGCTCTTGGGCAATGACCTCTGAGGTGCTGCTTCAGCTTCTAGGGCAGATTTCCTAATGATTCCTGCTGGAAGCACCCAATAAAGATTTAACCCCCATGTACCTGCTTGGAGCTGTGGCTGCCCCATCCCTGGCACTGCTCAAGGCCAGGTTGGAGCAAGCTGCTCTAGTGGAAGATGTCCTGGGTTGGAAGCCCAGGAGCTTTAAGGTGCCTTCAACCCAATCCGTTCCATGATCCCTGCTTCCAACTCGCTGAGCCACCGGTCCCCAACACCCTGGATGCATTCCCTGTCCCTGGAGGTACCGGCAGCAGCATTCCTGAGGCTCCCTGGGACACGTAATTCCCACCCTGGGGAAAAACTCTGCTGTCTTAACATGCAGGGATTGGGCATCATCACCTCCAGGTGGGTTCGGTTCAGGTCACGCTGGTCCTGGTTGAGCATGGGCAGGTTTTGCCGGGCAGGGTCTGTGTGTTGAGCTCTCATGTGGAGGTTGGAGAGAGCAGAAGAGCCTGGATGTGGGCTGAGTGATGCCATGAGCATGGGAGGACAGTCCTGGACACATGGAATTCACTAGTACAAGAGGCGTCCTGGCTGGAGAAGCCATGGGGACGGGCTGGGGAAGGGCTTGATGCCAATGAGGGGATGGTGCCTGGTGCTCAGAGCAAGGTGTGTGCAGCGGGAGGAGCATGTGGACACCACAGGCTCCTTGGATGGGCTCCTCCATATGGAGACGGGCAGCTGACGGATTCACAGCGATGCTCTTGTCACATACACGGTTCCAAGCCTTTGTGTCCTTGCGCTCGATGGGATCACAGTCTCCTGCTCAGCTCCGGGTCGGGACGTTGCCATCTCCAGGCCGAGGGGACCGGTTTGGTCCAGGGATGCTCCCGGTGCTGCTGGCTCGAGGGCAGCAGTTGTGGTGCTTGGCTGGTTCTGAAGCCACGTGAGCTCCTCCCGGATTCCGGGAAGAGGATGGTGCCTTTGCAGCTGCTTGTTCCTGGGAACTGACAGTCCCAGGAATGCTGCCAAGTCTCCGGCTGATGGATGAGCCCCTCTTGAGCCTGGAAACCTCCAGACAAACAGAGTGGAGCTGCGCTGTGGGGACAGGCAGCGAGGGGGGAATGGGAGCACTGTGAAGGGTGGCGGTGAAAGCCCCTCTTCAAGTGCATGGAGCTGTGCTGGGAAGAGAGCCCTGGAAACTGGAATTGCTGCGCGGAGATGGGAAGAGCACAGAAGGAGTTAGGAGACAGATGTGAGCTGCTGATGTGATGGGGACCAACGTGCCTTAAGAATGGGCATCCAGACCAATCTGGAAAGGGGAGAATGGGATGATTCCCATCGCAGCTGGAGACTGGGGAACTCCTGGCCACAGAGTGACATTAAACCACGGGACCTGAGAGCTACACATCATCTCCTCCAGCACTGCCTGTGGGTCACTGCTGCCAGCAAAGCCTCCTCAGCTGAAAGGCATCTTAAAGGGAAAAGCCAGATTCCTGCAGGGGCTGTGTGGATCATGGGCATCGTGCTGGGAGAGAGTGGGAAACACGTGGTAAGATCCACATGGAGAGGCTGGGGTCCTGGCCAGGCTTGGCTGATGTCCCCTCTCTTGCTCTGCTCTGGGAAACCAAAGCCTTACAGGAGCCATGGGGGCAGCTGAACACCCGTGTTTCCATCCTGCTTTGGTGATTCCTGCCTCCAGTGATGCTCCTGCAGGGAGATGGGAGCCGTTTCCCCCTGGTTCTCATGGAGGAGACCCGGAGCATGAACCATCCCACTGGTCCCCATGGCCAGGACGATGCTCACAGCGCTCCAGGTCAAAGCCTGGCGAGCAGAAGAGCTTTCCAGCCCATGGGAATGGATGGAGGCGGTGGTGGAAGTGGACCTGCTCCGACCTCAATACGCATTCAAGCTCTGTGCTCCTCCTTGCTTGTGTGCTCCCCTTGGGATCCATCAGGGACATGATGCTCCCTGGTGGTACCCAGGCCGCTCAGAGCCCATGGACCACGGTTTGGGAACCTCAGCCTTCGTGTCTCCAGTTCTTATTTCCATGTTTTCCTCTGTAACGAATAGTTCTGCAGCTAATTCCTGATGGGACTATTTATAGCAGCCTGGTTCTCCCTCATAGGTCTGTTTGCTGCTCCCTCCCTGCCTGCTCCTTTGGTATAAATAGAGAGCCAGGGAGGTTTGAATGCTGGAAGATGCAACAGGGAACACCCGGGAAGGGGTGAATCCTTCTCACCCAGCGTCCTGGTGCCCTCTGCCTTGTTCCACCCTCCCCTATAGGCTCAGCCAAGCCTTTATGGGAGGAAGAGGAGGGCCCCTGGTGCTGTGCCAGACCTTACCGTGCCTTGCTATGGGATGATGCTCAGCTGGGGCCAGAAGAGGAGGCAGTGAACCCAAAGAGCTCCAGGGATGCACGTGAGCGCAGGGATGAGGCCGGCGTGGGATGCGGGATGCTCTGTGTGGGTCGGGAAGGGAGGTGGGAGGATGAGCTGTGCGAGAGGGTGAAACACGCTGGGACGTGGTGGGGAGCTCAGCAGGGGCTGCAGCTGAGGAGGGGGGCGGTGGTGGGTATTTGTGGCATCACTTTGCATGTCCCTGGCTCCAGCAGCAGCTTCTCCTCCTGGTGCCTCTGCTCAGCACCGGTTGTGCACCCCCTCTGCCACCAAAGGGGAACCCCGAGCCCTGTGGCTCTGCTCTGGGTCTCGAAGGAGGGACGGGGCTTTGTTCCCAAAGTTTTCCTGGGCTGTGGACAAGCAGAGGAAGCGCTTGGCCTGGCATGAGGGCAGCTGAGGACACCGGCTGCTTGCAGCCTGTGGGATGCACAAAGCAGCTGACCACGTGAATGGATGAAGAAGCGCATCAAGGACCATTAGAGCTGAAGATACCGGCTTGGGGCTGGGAAATCCCTGAGCCCCAGGTCGATAGGGAGGAGGAAGTGTGCCTGGGATGCTTCCCCCCTTCCCACCACCTCCCCTTGCTGCCTGCTGGTGGGAATGGGGACAGGCAGAGCACAAGTGGTTGCTCTTAAGTTCTTCAAGTCAGTTATGAAGCTGTCCTGAGCCCTCTCAGGTTAAATCCAGGAAGGAGTCTGGCTGGGAGAAGAGAATGTGTTATCCAGGACACATGGATCTGCCTTTCCCAACGGAGTAGAGATTTCCATGGGGTTTCCAGGGAGTTTGCCCCTGTTCCCACTTCCCCCCATTACTGACCCTATGTGCAAAGGGACAAAGTGTGGCTGGAACGATGTGCTGCTGTCAGATATCCCAGCATCTCCCTTTTGATCGTGCTCAAACAGCTGGAATAGCAGATCTGTTCCATCCCTGAGGAAAAGGCTTGTTGCTGGTTATTCCCACAAATTAGGAGCTTATGATGCTCTATCAGTAATGATAATTAAGTGTTCTCATCTTGAATTGCAAACTTAGCTGCTCCGTGGGGCTGCCTGTAGGAGAAGGAATTAGAGAGCATAGGGAAAGGTGGTGGCTCCGCTCCTTGGATGCTGCAAGGGCTGGAGCAGCTCTGCTCTGGAGCTTGCCTTTGGGAAGAGGGATGCTGCAGCAGGTACCTGCGGGCTCTCCGCATCCCTTCCCCCTGGCTCCCGGCTCCTCTCCCATTCCCTGCCTGGCTGCAGGGAGCTGCAGTGCTGCTGCTGGATGTGGCAGGGCTGGTGCCTGGGCTTGTGCCAGCAGCAGCCTCACCCTGCTCAGACCAGGAGCAGAGGCTCTGCACCATCACCACAGGCAGGGCTGGGTCAGGATGTGCCTCCAAGGGGTGATGCTGGGGTGGGATGGGAGCTCTGCTCGTCTCGGGAAGGGCTGCGGGTTGTCCTGCAGGGCTAAAGCATCGCATCCGCGTGTCCATCACAAGCTGCTCCGTGCAGCTCCTCTTCGCCTGATACCTGCAGCACCTGTGGTGGGGCAGCATCAGGGAGGGACCAAGCTCTACCTGTTGGTGTCCTGATGGAGATAAACGGGTCTCCAAGGCTCCTGCTCTGGGCTGGCCTGGTCTGTGCTGCTGGATGTGAGTGCTGTGAGGTGAGGGATGTGCCGTGAGCCCTGGGATGGGTTTGCTCTGCTGCTCTGTCCTCTCCTTGAGCCACATCTCAGCATCCAGAGCAGGGCAGAGCCTTCTCTTAGCTCCAGGCTTGTTCTGCTTAGACCCAGATTCCATGGTGGCAGGATTTGCTCCGGATTCAAGTCCCAGCTTGGGTTCAGGACAAGCCTTGGGTTCAGGACTGACCCGTGGAGCATCCCAGTGCGCTTCAGCTCACCCTAGGGAGCGGGCAGCACCTCTTGGGGAGGGGTCAGCACCTGCATCCAGCGCTCCTGCTGGTGGCATCTGGGATGGGAGAGGGGCAGGCACCACTGGGGAAGCAGCAGGGCAGGAGATGGAGCTGGGATGGCTTCTGCGGATGTGACCCTGCTGCGGGAGCGCCTCGGATGGGAAACGGATGTGGGGCATCACCAGTGTCAGGTCATCCACCTAAACTTAGCCCTCAGTGCAGGAAGGGGAAGGGCTTTGAGCCGGGTCAATAAGAGCTCCTCTTCATCGCGCCGTGGCAGCGGCTGCACGCTGGGCCCACGCTCCCCTTCCCTTCAGCTGTGCCAGGGCTTGGCTGCTGCTGCGGCTGGGATCGATACCCAGCAGGTTTCTGGTCCTCACATGCCAAGGGATGGGACGTGGTTCCTTCTGTCCAGAAACAGGGACCTGCTGCTGGAGGAGAGCAGAGAACGCAGCGCTGGAGCGGGTGGTGGCAATAACCTCACAGCAACGGCACAAGAGGTGCAGGCTGCCCAGCTCCCCAGCGTTCCAGGCTCGGTTTTCCCAGCACCGAGTAGGATGGGGCTGAGGAATGAACCTTCCCGTTTAACCCTCCGCTGGCTGGGGGCTGCTCCGTGTGCTCACGGATCCTCACCAAAGATTGATGTCCCTCTTTAGGAGAGCTCTCCTGGAGCCGCTGCGTTTAACACGAGGGGTAAAGCCCCCTGAGGAGGGCGAGCTCTCTGCGGCAACAGGGGAGGAATCCTCGCTGTAGCCTGCAGTGAAATAAGGAATGCTGCGAGGATGCTGGGCCAGGGCCCCCTCCTGTCCGGCTTCTCCCATTGCTGGCACAAGGTCCCCAGGGCAGGGAGAGACGGGGCTGGGACAGTGAATGGGGCAGGATGAGCAGATGGTGGTGCTGGGGAGGAGCCCCTGCTCTGGAACCAGCCCCAGAGCAGCCGCAGGGGCTGATCCTTTCCCAGCTCTCCCCTACCAAGACGGCGCCTGGAGCCAGCAGAGGAAATAGATGCTAATGGCTGGAGAAGGGCCAAGCCCTGATTCACGGTGGCCTCGCCTGCCCTGCAGCCATCTTCTGAAGCACAGAGCTCTGCTCTTTCGGAACACGTTCTCCCACCTTTCCCCCTTCCTGCTTCCTCCCTTTCGCAGGGCTGGATTGCACCAGGATGCGCTGGCCACGGCCACGGAGGTTCCTGGGCAGGAATCACAGCAGCGCCCGTGGTGTTGGGAACATCCATCAAGGATCACAGAGCCCTCGGCAAGATTCAGTGCGCTTCGTAGCGTACAGGGCACATGTAGATGCAGGATGTGTGCTGCTGGGATGGGGAAGAGGGGATGTGAGCGGGGAGGCTCTCAGATGTAATCAGCCCCATTAACAAGTGAGGAACCCCGCTGAGCCTCCTGCCAAGGCAAGGCTTTGCCAGAGAGGAGCAATGACCTGACAGTAGCCATGGGGGAACCTGAAGTGAAAGTGCTTCAAAGGCGCTCAGTCCAAAGAGAGGTGGCCGAGCTCTTCCTTAAAACAGAAGACTCCTGGGAATGTCTGAGGTTTCACAGCCCTCATTCACCATAGGGAGCTGCACGTCTGATGCTGCTCGCTGTGTGAGCATCCCATGTGCGGAGAGCCTCTGCCCATGGCTGCGGTGTTGGATGCTCTGCTTCAACCTCGGCACCACAGGCAAGGGACGCAGGGACAGGCCAAGGGGAATGGCTTTAACCTGCCAGAGGGGAGACTGAGCTGAGCTCTTAGGCAGAAGCTCTTCCCTGGGAGGGTGCTGAGGCGCTGGCACAGGGTGCCCGGAGAAGCTGTGGCTGCCCCATCCCTGGCAGTGCTCAAGGCCAGGTTGGACACAGGGGCTTGGAGCATCCTGCTGCAGTGGAAGGGGTCCCTGCCATGGCTTCAGATGAGCCTTAAGGTCCCTCCCAACCCAAACCAGGCTGGGATGTGATTCCATGATCGTGGCAGTGTTAATTCAGGCAAACCCGTGGCTCTGCTCAAGCAGAAACATTGCAGGGATAGATTGAGAATGGGACGAGCATCAGTGAAGGGTGACTCTTCCCTGCGTGCAGGGGAAGCCTGGGCTCAGGTTCCATCTTGCCACATCCAAGAGGAAGATTTCTGCTTGTTCTCTGGCACAGGAGGCAATTCCCTGCCTAAATGGAGCTGTCGGGAGCTGTCTGGATGTCAGGGGCAGGATCTCAGAGCATCTCAGCAGCAAGAGCACAATCCAGGAGCACCAAATCGGCTCCTTCTCCAAGAAGGGAACCAAGGGCTTCACCTTCCCCCTGGAGATGCTTATTAACCAATAGGTAAAAGCCTAAGGAGTGGGCAGAACGCTTGTCTGCATCATAGACTTTTAAATAGCCTTTAACTCAATCTGCTCCTCAGAGCTGAACGTTAAATGGCTGCAAATGGACCTGGTGGGAAAACACGACCTCATTAAGTCTGCGCTTCATCCATCTCGGGCTGGAGCAAACAAACCACATGCAGATAGGGCTGCAAGCAGAAGGAGGGGGAAAGGAATAACAGGGAGCTGCAGTCTCAGCCCAGCGATGGTCGGCATCGCCGGCGCATCCGGTTCCTCCATTTTCCTACTGGAACCATGGGGATGCTCAGATCAGCCTGGAAAAAATAACCCCGAACTGGTGATGGTTTGGAGAAAGGCCAGGTCCAGTTATTGCTTTATTGCAGAGACAGATTCAACATACCCTAAATTATACATAACACGGGGCTCATTGCGGGCACATCGGGGAGCTTTGGGCTGGCTGGGAAAGCTTTGTGAGTGGTAAAGAAACCAGGGAATAGATGAAAACCCAGTAAAAGTGGGTTAAACCAGTGGTAGAACTTCTGCTGTTTGGGACTGAAGATGATGTCCAAAGAGCAGCGAAGTGAACCCCAAGAGGAATGTGGAGCCGGTGGGTTAGTGGCTCCTCCATCCCTCCTTCTGTTGAATTCCAGCAGTAAAGCAAAGAGATCTGCATAAAAGGATGGCAAATCCGTGACAAACCAAAATGCAGCTAAACCAGGGCATGGAAAAGGCAGCCCCAGGGGGCTGCAACATGGAATTGCCTTGATACTTGCCTGGATCAGGCTGGCACATCCCGAGTCACCGCGGCCGGCAGAACTAGAGCAGAGTTAGGCTGGGTTTAACACGAGGTTGTACCGTTCTCATACTCTTTCCATACGGTTTTACTCTTGGATGTCCCCTGGTGCAGTTTCATGTCTGGACGCTCATTTAGCAGAAAGTGAACGCCTGCAGGCAGCTCTTATTTGCTCGGTCCTGCATGGATTTAAGCGAGCATCAGGAATACGGGGGAGCTGCTCAGCCCCTTGGAAGGGCTGCATGTATTAAAGCCTGATACAGGCAGCGGTGAGCGAATCCTGAGTAGCTCCGAGTGTTTCTGCAGCCATAGAGGAAGAAATAATTACCAGCTCTGGGGCAGAAAGCGGGGAGAGCTGCAGAGCATGGAGCATCCTCCTTCATCGGAGGCGGGTCGGGAACACCGACACTGGGTGCTTGGCTGCTGCTGGGGTTGTTTTGACATGGCACTGCCAGAAGCGACGCTGGGTAACGCACGTCTCCCATCCCGCGCGGTGATGCTGCAGGAAGAACTTCCTTCAGGACGCGTTCCTGTTCCGTTCCTCTGCTTGTGGGAAAAGGCAGAGCGGGGAAGCTCCTGCAGTTTGCATTGGAGGAGGGATTCATCCTGCTGGGAGCAGGGAACACGAATGCGGGTGCCTGGAATTGCCTCCAGAGCTGGGAGCTCTGCAGGGATGCTCGGGTTTGCCCATCATCACTCATGCAGCTGAGGTTGTCCACGTCGGGTGTCCAAACACCCTTCTCTTTCTGCTTGCCCAGCACCCACCCTTGGGTGGGGGTAAATCCATCCAGAATGGGGTTTTTCTCTCTTTTTGCCATTTTTCCTCTCTTTTTGCTATTTTCCCTCTGTTTGCCATTTTCACCTCTTTTTTTTTTGCCATTTCCCCCTCTCTTTTTGCCATTTTTCCTCTTTTTGCTATTTTTCCTCTTTTTGCCATTTTCACCTCTTTTTTTTTTGCCATTTTCCCTCTCTTTTTGCCGTTTTCCCCTCTCTTTTTGCCATTTTTCCTCTTTTTGCCATTTTCACCTTTTTTTTTTGCCATTTTCCCTCTCTTTTGCTATTTCCCCCTCTCTTTTTGCCATTTCCCCCTTTTTGACATTTTTCCTCTCTTTTTGCTACTTTTCCTCTTTTTGCCATTTTCACTTCTTTTTTTTTTTTTGCCATTTCCCCCTCTCTTTTTGCCATTTCCCCCTCTCTTTTTGACATTTCCCCATCCCTGCTATTGAAGGAGGCGGGATCACCATGAGCTCCAGAGGACCACTAAACTCTCCCCTTAAACCCTACTGAGTTCCTAATTCCTCCTCATGGGCCACCGTTTGGACCCCGTTTCCTTTCTTTCCTCTGACGCTGCTTTCTAAAGGACTTGGCTGTCTGGAAGAGCCACCAGACCTGAGGTGTGACCCCATTCCCATCACACGTTGGCACGGACACGGGGTGACAGGATCGTGCATGGCCCAGGAGCGCGCCTGTTCCCGTGTCCTCGGAGCGGCGGCGTTCCGTTAGCAATCCAGGTCAGTTGTACAGTGAATGCTGATTCCTCTGCCCTCTAAAGCACCCGTGTGTGTGTGTGTGTGTGTGTGTGTGTGTGATCCTGCTGCACGGAGCTCCCCACGCTTCCTTCTCCCATGTGTTTAACACTGCCTCGTTTCCTATTAGCCCGGAGCCTGGGGACAACAGACGCCGCTCATCCGTTCCCATCTCCATGTTCCAGCTCCATCAGGAGCACGGCGAAGTCTGTTCACAGAGGATCCTGCAAGAGAACAGAGATGGAAAAGGCCATTTGGATGGGGCACGGAGCAACCTGCTCTAATGGAAGGTGTCCCTGCCCATAGCAGAAGGTTGGAACTGGGTGTAATTTAAGCTCAGGGCTATAAAAAGGATAAAGGTTTTCCATGGGGAGCATCCCTGTCTCAAGCCTGGGGGCTCAGCCAATGCAGTTTGGCCTCAAAATTGCATCACCACTTGACATTGTCCCTTCTGGAAGCCTCTGCTGAGCGGGACAGCTTGATGGCTCTGGGAAGCAGTTGTCTGCCTGCAGGAATTAAGGGGGATTATTTCTTTCCTTCCTTCTAGCAGGAATAACAGGAATACGAGCGCCGGCGAGGGCTCATTCCCACATGGAAGCAGCTGGCTTAGCGCTCTCGGCGGAGGAGAGCCAAGCATTGCAATGGGGATTCCTGCACTTTCAGAGCAGCAGGGAGATGTTTCTGGATAACAGAGGTAAGGAAATGACTTTGTCCTCCTCTAAGAGAGGAGCTGGGGCTGCCCCAGCCCTGGCAGTGCTCAAGGCCAGGTTGGAGCATCCTGCTCCAGTGGAAGGGGTCCCTCCCTGTGGCTTCGGATGAGCTTTAAGGTCCCTTCCAACCCAACCCATTCCAGGATTCCATGGAGGCAGTTGGTGGAGTTGAACTTCTCCCCCCCCCCCCCCATTACAGCACATAAAGGACCAGATGGGGACTTCTCCCCTCAATTAAGCTGAGCTTAATAGAAAGATCCCCTCAAAGCCCAGCCCATCTGCATCCCCACACACCTCCCGCCCCTGCTGCTGTCTCGGGGCAGGGATGTGATTCCCTCCCTGGAACGGCTTTGGCAGTGTCCAAACCCACCACAGCCCCACGTTCACGCTGCAGCAGATGGCACCATGGTGACACGGGGACCTCCGCTCAGCCCCGAGCAGGATGAGCAGTTTTCCCGCTGGATGGTGGCCCAGGGCCAGGTCTCCAGATGAGCAGAGGGTTTAAGGGTCACGTACGTGCTGCCATCAGCTCTGGCCCCATTGCACGACCAGGGAGAGCGGTGAGCTCCTGGCTGCGGCTGTGATTGGGAAACGTGTTCCCTGCACAGCCCCCATGAGATCTGTGGAGGTTGGGAATGACCCCCCCTGAGCTCCATTTATTGGATCTATTCATAGAAGCATCGACCGGCTTGGGTTGGAAAGGGTTTGGGCTGGATGCTCCAGGTCTGCTCTGCTCTTCCCGTTTGGAATTGCAGCCCCTGCCCATGTGGATGCTGCTCTGGGGGTCCCCTCTACCCGTGGACAGGGTTTGGGTGCATTGGTCTCATGGCTGGGTGACCTGGGTGGGAACAGAGCCTGGCTTCCCTCCCGTGTTCGCTTTTCCTCGTTGAGCTTTGTGTGAACATCCCTTAGCAACCAAAGCAGTTCCTAAGGGTGCCTGCATCCCCATCGCCTTCACTGAAGCTCTCCAGCAGAGGCGTCTCTTGCAGCCGCACGAGGCTTGCGTCCAACTGGAGAGGTGGGTAATGGGGAAGGTCTCCGGGATGCCACCCTTGGAGAAGGGGGAAAACCACCCTGAAGACCCCCTGAATCACTCTGCTGTGCTTGGGGAGCTGGGCAGGAGCAAACCCAGCTCTGGGGACCCAGCCTCTGAGGGCTGCTCCTCTGTAGGTCACAGTTGTCAGTCAATGATGCCTGTTAAGAGCATTAAAAGTGGGTTTCCTGCCCGAGACAAGAGCCTGTTTCCCTTAAACCTGGTGTCATGGCGGGATCTTCGAGCATCCTACACCTTATACAAACCAAACAGACCCACATGCCCCGTGCTGGGAGACCGTCTGAGCCCTGCCACTTGAAAAGCCCAGCGTTCCCAGGCCGAAAGTGCTTCAGAGAATGTAAATGCATTGAGGTCGATGGTTTCAACCTCTGAGGATACCCGGAGCACGGCACAGAAATGAGCAATTGTGCTTCCTTGCAGGCAAATCCCAGGGCTGCTGTAATGTTGTCACCTCTGCGAGGCCGTGTGGCATTAACATCGTGCCGACGGCACGAACCGCGGCTTCTGTCAGAGCCAAGGGGAAAAGAGCCCGGTGATCCTTTGGGAATGTCGTGCTTTCGGGGTCAGGTGGGTGGAAAAGGTCCCTGAAGCCCTGGGGAAGGGTTTTAACCGGCTTTGAAGGAGGCAAAGGCTTTGGGTTAACTCCTCTCGAGCGCCTGTGGGGAAGCACAGATGCCTCCAGGCTGTTCCTCGCAGTGGAGCTGTGCCGGGAGGAAGCAGCCTTTGGAAAACTCATCAGATGCTGACAACCGATTGTCCTTACTCAATAGATAATCTAAGGCTGATTCCAAACGGATCCAATTCGCTGATTAACTTACTGTGCTTTGCTGGGGGTGCACCGGGAGCTTTGGGCCTCTCTTATGCCATCTCCCTCTCCTTGGCTGCGTGCTTCGGGCTCAACCCTTTCCAAGTGGTGGGGTTTAACAGTTTCCACCCCAAAAAGCAGCTCCCCATTCTCCTGGTTGCCTTTTTCATGGCATCCTTGGATGGGTTGGGTTGGAAGGGACCTTAAAGCTCATCTAAAGCCATGGGCAGGGACCCCTTCCACTAGAGCAGGGTGCTCCAAGCCCTTGTGTCCAAGCTGGCCTTGAGCACGGGCAGCAGCAGCATCACCCCAACAGCTCCAGGGGCCATTGGACTTCAAAAGCTCATGTGAGGCCAGGGATTTCTTCTGCCCTTTTCAATGTTAAGGGGTTGAGGAAACAGAGCAAAGAGCCTTCGGTCTCCTCCTCCTCAGCTCAGTTCAGGCTCTCCGGCCTGAGAGAACGCTGTATTTTACAGGCAGTGATTTTGTGACTCAAAGGGTGCCCTCGTCAGAAAATGGACCTGCCTGTTTGATGGCTGTTGGAAAGTGCCACGTGCAGTTATTGTGCTGTATAAATAACACAGCATAACGCTGGGGCTCAAGGACTCCCAGGGAGTCATTGAGAGGGAGGCAGAGGCCGGTGAATGAGAGAAGGTTCAGGAAAGAAAAAAAAGGAGGGGGGGTTATAACAGAAAAAGGCCAAGAAAGAGCTTTTCCTGCTGCAGAAACAGCTCCTGAGCTGCCCAAAGACTGGGCTAAGCATGAACACAGACCCTGGGGCTGAGGGATGGGGAGAGGGATGTCCTGGATGGGCTTTTCTGCCTAAACTCATGCCTCACTGTGCAGTGGCCAGGGCTGCTCTTGGAGTTAAGGTGGGTTGTTTATGCCTCAAGCTGCCGTGTAGGGAGGGAGGAAGACTTTAAACCCCCCATTAATGATGGTGTAAAGGAGGTGAGAGCTCACCTGGCTGGGGGGGGGGGAAGCGTTTGCATCCCAGAGCACGGCGGATGCGCATCTCCAGCGCTGCGATGTTCCCCCTCCAGGTGAGCCCCTTGCTCGGCACTGGAACCTGTGCGGATGGGGCACGGTAATGCAAACCTTCTCTGTCTGCTTGCACCTTTCCCTGGAGCAAATCCAAGGCTGCTGCAAATACAAAGGGATTCATCACTCTCCAGCTGTCTGCAGCCAGCAAACCAAGAGCAGTGTTTGACAGGGAGGAATAATTACCTTGCCAGCTTTGCTTTATCCACACTTCAAATCCAGAAGGGAGATAAAGGCACGTTACCAATGGCTCAGGCGAGGAGCCCATCAGGAAGAGCATCAAGTGCAGCTGGAAGCTCCCGCATCCTCAGGAGATGTGCCTGTGGCAGGCGGCTGGAGGGATGAGGGGCTCTGCAGATGCCATCTCCTCCACATCTGATCCTTCCTCTCCGATTCATTCCCCTCCAGGGACCAGCTTTTGGTTACAAATGGCTCCATGGTGCCCAATTGAAGCCTGGCAGCGTGGATTCCCACCCAGCCCGAGGAGCAGCAGCCCCGAGTCAAGCCTGTGCCAATGCATTTTGCTCGTGCTTCCCACCTCTTTAATTAAATTAGCAGGAACACGAAGGGTTGCCTGACCCTTATTGGGTTAAATGAGCTGGTTTCCATGGCAACCTGCTTCGCAAAGCTCTGATGCCTTGCTGTCTCTCCTCCAAAGCCTTCACTCCTCGCTGGATGCTTCTCTGTGGCATTGGTAGGAGCTGGGAGGACCAGGCCTGGGAGGGAGGCAGCTTCCCTCAGCCTGCTGGGACCACTGGAGAGCCCTCATCCCGCAGTGACCTCGGGATCTGCTGCCCCCAAAGCCGCCCCATTTGGATCCTCCAGCTGGAGGAGGACAGCAAAAGAAGTCATTTGAGCAACCTGGTTTAGTGGGAGCTGTCCCTGCTTGAAGGGATGAGGCTTGGGACCTGACCCAGTGGATGATGTCCCTAGATGTCACCAGCTGATCTTTGAAGGTCCCTTCCAACCCAAACCTTTCTGTCATGGGGTCCTGGAAGGCACGAGCTCAGTGAGGAGCTTTAAGATGGGCTTTAAGGTCCCTTCCAACCCAAACCAGTCAGAGGCTCTGATTTGACATGAAAAGGGAAGGGATGGGATGTTACTTGCCCACGTGCCCTCTTCTTGTCCCCAGCACAGGCTACAAGTGGAGGAATAGTTCCTAGAACAGGCAGAGATGCACCAAGACTCAGGGATTAAAGCAATTTCAAGCTCAAAATCTGATTCAGACATTTAACAAGGAGGGGAATCGTTCAGGAGAACATCTCCTAAAGGAAGCAACGCATTTGCTATCGTTTTGCATCTTGAAATTACATTGGGGATGGGAATTCATTTGGGATTCATCCCAGCTATTTTAGCTACTGCTTTAGGCTGACACTGCCTGTTACCTCTGTGACAGGAAGGGTGGCTTTGGGTACTGGGTGAGATGCAGGTGCCTGTTTTAAGCGCGTAGCAACAGGCAGGTGAGTCCCTCCCGTGGGTGTCTCTCTGACCTCACTGCTCCCATGAGGAATGGCTGATTTAAGAGTGACTGGGGAAGCTTCTCTAGGGCTGGAGTGCGTAGCCAGCCCCTGGATACATCCCTTTGTGCTCCTAATGCATAAGGACTCCCCATTGTGATTACTTCTTGCAGCAACAGGGTCATGGGATGCCTCCTGCTGTTGTCTCTGGGTGTTTTGTGGGGCTTCAGCAGCACTTCCCTGCATCCCAGATCCCTTGTGTTTGTGGAGCAGCTGCCGTTGGTGTCACGGATCTGAAGGCAAGGGCAGAGCTGAGGCCACTGAACTGGCCCTGACAGCTTCACCTTGTTACAAGCAGCCAGAAGCCCTCGTAAAACGCCGTTGCCTTTGGCTGGATCTTGTTCCTTCAGTTCGCTGCTGAGGGCATCATCGGTGGCGGCGACAGAGACCTCGCTGCAGCAGTGATTTATCACAGCAGTACCTCCTTCGCCATCTATTTCTTGCCGGGGTTGAAATGAGGTCGGGAGCTGTGGTCTCTGTGCCCCGAGGGCACAAGAAGCTGTTGGAGGGAGCTACACGTGTGTCAGAGCCTGCTCTAAAAGGCATTTCTCTCCAAGGTGTTGTACCAGAGGTGGTGAATGAAGAGCCGGGGTGGGCGGGGGGAAAGGTTCCTCTGGTTTCCCCGAAGGCAGGAACGTGTTCTCCTGCCCTTGGCTCTCTCCTAAAGCCACGCACAAATGAGATGCTGTCCTCTTAGCAGAAGACACGCAGTGGCACAGGTTCTCATCAAAAGATGCTGTGGGTAGCTGCCCAAAATGAGGTCCTACGTGCAGCGCATCGCTAGTTGTGTTGTGTACGCTGTGAGTTCCCTCTAAAGCCAGTCCTGAAGCCTGAACCTGAGGATTAAACAGCGCAGAATGAACCTAAAGCTCTGGCTGATGCAGAGTTAGGATTAGCTCTGGATGGAGGACTTGTAGGTGTTGCTGCACAGCTCAAGGTGATGGAGCATGAAGAGTGGGTTGATGTTTCCACGCACAGTTGGAGGCATCCAAGTCCTGCCCATCAGTGCCACTCAGCAGAGTGTTGAGTCCTGCCATGCCAAGGTGGACTGAAATGCAAGGAGAGGACCCCAGCACCGGGCCAGATGTGCACATCTGCTCTGGTAAGGACTGATGTTAGGTTGAGCCGGTCCCCACATGTCCTACCTAGTTAGGAGGACAGTGATGGCTTCCAGCATCCCTGGGCTCTGCATGGACCCATCCTATGAGATGTGGCTGCTCTCAGGGGCTGAGAATGGACTCTCCATGTGAACCTGAATCTCTCCAAGGGAAGAAGCAGATCCCCTGCTCCTCTCACACCAGGCCCTAAGAACCACAACCGACCAGTGCTGTGTGCTCCTTGAAGACCAAACCCCAGCCTTGGGCAGACAGAAGCCTCCTGTGAGGATGCTCAGGCTGTGCCCATGGTGCAGCAGCACACAGAGGCCTGAGACTGCAACCACGAGACCTGGTGAGGCCCCAAGAGCTGGTGATGGACACAAAGCTTGGGCCCATTCTGCTGCCATGAAGTCATCATCTCCTCACTCACTCGCAGAGGCAGAGGGAGCCGGGAGCGGAGGGGAATGGCTGCGGGTGCTGCCGCCGCAGTGATAAATGAGGTCGCTTTGAGAGCACTTTAGAGCTGGGTGGAAGATTCAGTTGCTCCCCTGCCAATTGCAGCCTGGGAAGCAGAATTGATGCCGGTGGAGCCCCAGCCACCAGTGAGGGTCCCTCGTGCACCCGCTCCGAGGAATGCTGCTACCTGGGAGCTGTGAGCATCAGGATCAGAGGAAGAGGAGAGACCCGGCTGCATGCACAGCACCGAGGAGCCCGTCTTGGTCCTGGGACTAGAAACCGAGGTTTGGGGTCACCTGTGAGGCTTGTGCTTTAGTTTTCCCCTAGGAGGTGGGTGAGGAGAAGCTGCAGGTTTGGGATGCTGAAGCGCAGGCGTTGGAAGCCGCAGGCACGCTCCATAGGAGGGATGAGGGAGTGCTCCCCACCACAGTGGGATGTTGAAGCCCAAGCTGACACTGCAATCAACCCCCCTTGCTCTGCCTGTGCATGGCACAGGACCTGGATGTGATTCTGTTTGTGATGAGGAGCTGATGTTGGAAAAGGTTTGGCACCTAGGGAACAGCAGCAGGATTGGTGCCTGGCCCTATCCCTCCTGTCCCAACACCCTCTTTGTGCCTGAAATGATGAAGGAAGAAGGGGATAGATCAAAATAGCCAGAATTCCAGGCACAGCACAGAGCTGATCTGGCCCAAGTGTGGAATAACTGATCCAAGTGGGAGCAGAGGGGGTGGAGAAAGGGAGAATCCCCCTTTTAACCAGAGGATTCCTGCTTAGTGCTTGGTAAAGCCTTTGGGAAGAATCCTGCTTGCCTTCAGTGCTGCAAGGAGCTCAAGGAGTCCTGTCCATCTCCTTCCTGCTTTGGATCCCAGCATGTGGCCACGGCGGGGGTGGAACTGGAGGATCTTTAAGGTCCTTTCCAAGCCATTCCAGGATTTTATCCAGATGTGTCCTTGGTTTTCCTGGAATACGTCGGTTTTCCTTCTTGGCTCATCCCCGGGAGCAGCGTCAGCCTTCTCTGGGAAACCACCACGTGGATCTGGGGAAGTTTTGCTTCTCCCCATCTGGAAGCTGGGAATTTTCCCATCGCTGGAGAAGTCAGCTCCAGGAATGTCCCACAGAGGACATCCAACATTCTTGCTTTCCCACAGGGGATTTGCCCACCAGGTTCGATCCCCCCCTGCACATCAAGCTGAAAGGATCTCCCTTTACAAGGGCAGGGATCTTGGGAACTGGTGTTTCCTACCAGTTTGAGCCAGTTCCCACTGTGTTTTCCCAGTGGGAGCCAGCGAGTGATGACCCGACCAAGGGAAGACACCTGTGGTGGCCTCAGCTTCATCCACCCCATTGAAGGGCAGTGGGGTTGGACAGCCCCACGGGTGATCCCTCGAGCTCAGGGCCACTTCCCACACGTGGTCCAGGCAGGAGCATCCATCCAGGCATGATGGGATGGGCTGCGTGGTCTCCACGAAGCTGCACTGTGAAGCCTATCCCCTAATTCAGAGCCTAAATGGATCCAGCAGCTCCTTGGGCTTCGCTCCAGAACACTTTTCCCATTGGATTTCCAGGAAGGCTGTGTCTGAGGCACCTGCTTAACTGCAGGCAATGGCAGAAGCCCTGCTGCATTCCATAGTTAAATGTTTGCTGCCACCTAATTGTCCCTTATTACACAGAGCGTCTGAGGCAGAGCCTGGCTGCTGGCACTCTCCCCAGCGTGCTGAGCTTCAAAGGAAGCTGCAGGAGAGTTTCTTTCTCTCCAAGCACAGGATCTATTTAAAATGGAGCCATCTCCCAAACTGTCAGGGCATGGGGAAGGAGAAGGGGGGAGCAGCAAACCCCGCGGGCTAATTATAAGCACTCAAATATAGGCGAAAAGCAGCTTGCAGCGAGCTCAGCGAATGACAACAGCAACAACGCTGAGCTCGCTCGTACCGACGAGCACCAGAGCCCTGGGGCGGCTGCAGGTCTGGGATGCTGCTGGGCGTTTGCATCCAGGGATCAGCCTAAAAAGCAGAGGGGATCTGGCCTCAGGAGCGGGCTTCCAAGCATCCGCGTGCCCCATCCCGGGATGTGGGAGTTCCTTGGGTGCTGCCCCTCTAAGGCAGGTCCAGCCCTCCTTGAGCGCTGCGCGGCTCCGCATCCTGCCCGCTCGCAGGGATCCCAGTGGGAACGCGCAGGGTTGGATGGAGCGCTGAGTTTGTGCTTCCCCATCGCCGGGGCTCAGCAAAGGGCTGCGTTTGCACAGGCTTTGGGCGAGGGAAGCAGCGTTTTCTCAGCTCTAAATACAAATAGAGGCAAGGCTGCGCAGGGGTTTTTTAAGGCATGAGCAGCCTGTGTGTGCAAAGCAGCTCTATTTTCGGCTGCGGCAGCTCGGGAAGGGCTCGTGGTGCTGCGAGTTGAGCTTTTGGGGTGTTTCATGCCTTTAGTTTACAGGCTGCCTGCAGGAAATGAGCTTTAAGCACCGCTCGGAGGGGTGCGATGGGAGGGCAGCTGAAACCTGGCTTTGGGGTCAATGGGTTGCTCCTGAGACTCCACTCAGTGCTCGGGGGAGATGGGGCTCCAGGGAATGGGATTACATCTGCCTGGATTTCAGGAGCCAAGCCGTGGTGGTGGGGAGCAATGGGCAGCTCGTGGTGGGACAGGTATCTGCTGCCTGACTCACTGCTGGCTATAACGGCACCAAAACCTGATGAGCTCATTGGAGGCATCACTTCAGGGCTGTGTGAATTTGGGTAGATGAGTCTCAGCAGTGGGTTTGCCAGCCCCAGCGACGAGGGCTCAGCAGAGCTTCTGCTTCCCTCCAGGAAGAGGCGCTAAGATGGCTCTAGGCAGAGTGGGAATCACAGGGATGGGCACTGGGGTGCAGGGAGGGAGAACATCGCTGTTAGAACATGGAACGTGCCTGGGACCACTCAGGCTGGGGGTGGTATCCCCACCATTAATCTCTCTCCAGAGTAGGATATTCCCAAGCAAAACCTCTTGGGAACAGCCCCTCTCCTGTGCCTGGAAGTTTAGAGAGACCTGGCTGGCCCAAAACCATGCTGGTAGCTGCCCAGTGAGGATGAGAGTCCCTGTGCCAAGGGATGTCTGACGCTCCCAGATTTACCAGTGGGGATGGAAACACAGGGCTGCACTTCCAGCAGGAGACTGGGATTTGCCAGGCTGGGAGCTGTGGACTCCTTCAGGCACCCAAAACACGAGCATCATCTGCATCGCATCCTCTTACGAGGCCCAGCTTTGGGGAACACATTCATGGGTTCATGGATTCATGGATTGGGAACGTGCTCCAAACATTCTGGTTGCAGAAAGCTCCTAGGAGCAACAGAAATTGATTCTGGCTTCAATTCGTCATAGCAAACCATCCCCAGCTGGGCACCTCATGCTTGGAGGTTGGAATGAGCTGCTCTTGAGGTCCTCTCCAACCCAGCCCATCCTATGCTGCTTGCCCTGCCTTCAAAAGGAGCGTTTTGCTGCCCTCTCCTGCTCAAACCCGGGCAGAAAAGGGGCCGGATGGTTTGCGAAGACACTTGGAAGTGACCGGGTGGGAAGGGGGCAATGGCAATGCGATGTTTGAGGGCTCCCTGCTCCCTCCAGCAGCCAGGGGAGCGCCCAGGGCACTTGCACCTTGCCCTGATGGGTGCCCCTTTGCAGCAGCCCCAGGCTCAAACTGGGGCTGGTGGAGCTGAAACCCATGAGTGAGAGCATGAACCCCCTCCCAGCTCACCCTTGGCTGGTAAATGCAGCTTCTGGCTTTGGGAATGATGCGCTCAAGGAATGATGTGCTCAAGCTCTCCCCAGCCGCCTGGCCCTGCTGTGCTCTGAAGACGAGCCTGAAGCCCCTCATTGATGGGAGAAAAGGCCAGATAAGGGCTTTATCTGGGATGTCTCAGCCTGGGAAGAGAAATTGCAGCATGTTTCAGCCTGGACATCCCCCCCCTGGTCTTCGTGGCTGCCTGAAGCAGCGTGTGCTGTTATCAAGCCTGCCTTGCTATCGTGTTCCTTAGGTGACAATCTCCAAGCGCAAGAGAAGAAGAAAGCAATCGCTTATCGGCTCAAGCCTGTCACATCAAGCCTCTGTGCCAGGGACTTCCCATTGCTCGGGCGCTTCCAGCAGGGAAGAACGCTGGTGTGAATATCCTGAGGGTATTCAGCTCCTGCTAAACGCTGGGGGTGAGTGGCTGATGCTCTCCACAAGGTCTTTCGGTGGCTTTTTCCAGGCACTGACGGATGCTGCTGCTGCTCCTGTGGCATCAAGGCTCTGGCAGCGGAAAGAGATACTCGAGGGAAAAATGCAGGAAAACGACCCGGTTGTCAGAGCCAAATTCCTGATTTCCAGCACTGGGGATGAGCTGGGTGCTGCAGAGACATCCTGGGTTAAACGCAGGATCAGACGCTCTGGCCAGCAGGATAAAATAAGCCATAGAAGTGTATGGAGTACTGAAGAAGCCCAATGGGATCGGGGAAGAGCTGTAGGGGTGGCTTCAGGTGGCACCAGAAGCTGCTGCCATGGCATTGCCATCATACACTGTGGATCATCTCCGGCAGAAACAGCTCCATTGCTCCTGGAAAAACAGTCCTTGCTCCAGTGGGAGATCATTCCGGATCCAGCACGTGCACCTGGATGTGTGTTTAGTCTCCACTTCATCCCAGGCCAAGCTGCCTGGCCCAGTCAACCCTTTCTGCCCATAATCACCCTACCCGTGGTGATGCTGGTGTAACTGTGAGTCCCCTGAAGCCACTTGGTTCTCCCCTGTTAGACCTGATCAAAGCACTGGCTGATTTGCCCATTGTGATGGGGTTTCTCGGTTCCCCGCTGCTGCTTTGACCTGCTCTGCTCAGCTCTGATGGGATCTGTGCAATGCACAATAAGGATTTGGGGCTGGCCTTTGCTGGAGACCTCCCTTGCTCTGTTTTCCACCTGACTGATGCCCTCCCTGCATCCTCATCACTGCAAAATTCCTTCTTTAAACAGGTCCTGGTCCTCTCTGGAGCAGTTGGATTTGTTTGGATTTTTCTGCTCATGCTCTGGAGAGCAAACTCCCATCAGAAACCCCATGCCTATCATTTCTACTCAAGCTCTTGCAGTGCCCTGCCAGGCAGCACAGCTCTGCATCACCCAGTGACAAGAGCCCTTTGCCTTGCAGGAGATTTATTCCCCAGGAGATGGAGCAGCCATCAACCATCTCAAGAGTGCCTCTGGCATGTGGGGCAGGTTTAACTGGTTGGCTCCTTTTAGTTCACTCATTCTGCCCTGATTTTGTCTCCATCAGTCCCTCCATGCTTCATGCCTTGTGTGGGACCTCCCATGGTCCCAACGTGGATTAAGCACACGGGGATTAGAGTCGAAGGGATGTGGCAGAGAAGGCTGTTTCTGTCTTGGCTCAGCTCAGTGATGCTGGTATCAAGCTGCTGTATCTTGTCTTGGTTGATGCCTGTGGGTGCAGAGGGAACACAAGAGTTAATATAGGTTATTATCTTTAATCAGGTGGGAATCTGTTGTGTGCACATGCTCTGGGATTAGGCACAGCCTGGTGTGAACCCATTCCAGAGCTGCTGCCAGCAAGAGACACGTGCATCCATCTCCCTTCCTCATCTGCCGCTCGCCCGCGTGTCGTGGGAGTCCCCACTGGTGGAGCTGAGATTTGCTTTAGCTCCAGGCCCGGTGGAGAAACAGGGGCTGGCTTCAAGGGGCTTCTAATGCCAAGGTGAAATCAGACACATCTGAGCACCCCACCCCCATGATCCCAGTGCCAAAGCTCAGGCTCTCCAGACACTTTGGGAATGCAACAACCTCCTAAGTCTTTGCCACAGTGGGAGCTCTGAGCTCAGGACTCACCTGGTCTGAAGGTGCAGCAATAGCCCAAGTCCCTGATGGACAGCAGCAGCCTCAGCCCCAGAAGGGCCTGGGTTTGGTGCCTCCTCTTGCCCCATCTCCTAGGAGAGGGCAGGGCGCAGATGGGATTCGGGATCTCATTCCTTCCCTCGCAGCTGCTCCCTCATTTACTGAACAAAGGATTCTGAGGCGGCAGAAGGACGTTATTTTGCCCTAATGCCATCATTAAGGGCTTGGCAAAGGTCCTCCGAGCTTGTCTTGTGTCCTGTTGGCCACCTGATGCGGCGTTAGGACCCGCTCCCTCCCAACAGCAGGCTCCAGCTGTGCTCCTGCCCAGATACTGAGGCTCCCGGGGCCCAGATGTTGCATCCATGCCCTGAGCCGTGTCCTACCACCACCCGTGTCTGCCGCCCATGGGCTGTCCTCTGCCTTTCCTGCCCTTCTCCCTGGTTTTGTCGGAGCTTGTTTACCCGTTTCAGCTCAAACCCTCCACAAGCTCCAGCAAAATGCTAATCAGAAGCATTAACTGCAGCTAATTGAGCTGCTGCTCTGATCCTCCACAATTAGCTCGTGGTACAGCACCTTCCCTGAGCAGAGCTGGCTGAGGCAGGATGGGTGCCAGGGAAAAGAAGATCCAAGAGCGAGGAGAAGCGTTTCTCCTCCAAGTGAAGATTATCCTTGGGTGGTGGTGGTGGGGTGGGGGGATTGACCACTAAATATTTGCTGTGGAGAGAGCCCGCTGAGCTGGGGCTGGGGGGCACGGCAAGGGGAATGGTGGGGGCTCCATTATTCACTGGCTGAGTGTGCGCCGGGAATGCAAAGGGAGCCGTCGCCGGGAATCTCGCCGGAGATTTGTCACTGGCAGGAAAAAGCAAAGCGGTGACAAAGGGGAATGTTCCTGCCCCGTGATGAATTGAGCTGCCACCAGGGCTTGATTATCACATCCAGAACACGCCTTCCGCCGAGCTCCTGGTGTTTGCACACAAGGAGCATACATTGGGTTGGCAGCAGGACCTGGAGAGCAGCAGGCGCCGGGGCTTGCAGTGCCTGCAGGAATCACTGTTAATAACTGCCCTGGCTTGGGCCTCACCGAGCTATAGGGGCAGCCCCTTGCACCCTCAGCTGATGCCTTGATGA
Organism: Pezoporus occidentalis; assembly: GCF_034315485.1. NCBI lineage: Eukaryota > Metazoa > Chordata > Aves > Psittaciformes > Psittacidae > Pezoporus > Pezoporus occidentalis. Next base: position 45,252 of record NW_026915715.1, on the reverse strand, counting down.
GTGGTCAGTGTTTTGCTTGTCCATGGATCTCTCTAACTCCCTGAGACAGGGAGCTCCTAACGATTAGAACCAGACTTATAGGCTGCTCAGAGATGATTCAAGTTGTCACAATGCTTCATGAGGGTGGTCGAGGAGAACTGCAGGCGCAAACCATGCAAGAGAAGCAAGCTTCGTGTCTTCTCCAACCCAGGAGAAGGCGAATTTGGCAGCAGCAGCTATTAATAAGCTCTGAGATATGGGTTGTTGTTTGGGAAGCTCAGCTGTCAATGAGAAGCTCCAGAGCGGAGCAGAGCTGGCAGGGCAAATGGGTTTATACACAGATCTCTATGGCTCGAAATGAAAAGGAATCCCTGCAGGGGCATTGCACAGCTCAGCGCTTGCAGATGCTGAAGCCACTGTTCAAGATCTATGAACCCTTTGACAGGCTCAAGTCACGTCTATAGGAAGCAGAAGAGCAATGTCATCTCCCATCCACAGCACAACAGGAACCAGATGAAGCCCAGGCTGCAGCTTAGGGGGGGCTGAGGGGAGAGCATTCCCCTTCCTGCTCGACTGGAGCTGGCAAATCATGGTCTTGTCCTTTAGAAGCTGCTGTATTGGGGATTCCCAGTTCTCCTGCTGGTGCCTGGATGCCCTGGTCCATGCTCCTCCGATGGTGGAATCAAGCCTGATGCGGGGACCGCCGCGACCTGCTCCATCCTCCTGCCTGCTGCAGACACTGCTCCTGTTTATTCATCCCCGTGTGGCGTTTCCCTTTGTTCAGCTCTAACATTACCCAGGCGAGATGCCAAAAAGCACCTGCTAATATTAAGCATGTAATTATAACAATGATTTGATTGCGAGTTCAGCCCCACGCGCTGATATGAGACGGCGCTCGTCTGGCTGATGAAGAGAACTGTGTTGCCATCCGCTGTGTGCATAAAGCACATCCAAAGCTCCAGCTCCAGGGCCTTGTTCTTTAACACACACCATGGGGAGCGGGGCAGAGGGGACCTCTCCAACGAGCCTTGGGGACAACACCTGCATCGGGACCAAAGGAAGGGCCCAGTGAGGTCCTTGTGCTGCAGGTGTGAGGGCAGGAGGTGCGGGCACGCTGCTCGTGGGTGCTCATCTCATGCTTTGAGGCTCAGGAGGTGCCACCTGAGGCTCCTTTTAACCCCACCGCAGTGGCAGTGGCCTTGAAGGCATCCATGGGCTCTCCTGACCCACACCAGCCTCACCCCACACACGATGTCCCCAGGTTGTCCACCCAAAGCAGTGCCTGGAGTTTTAGTGCTCGAGCTCCCATGGCCGTGACCTGGAGGAGCAGCATCCCCCTACCCCTCCATCGCATGAAGAAAGGGTCTCGCTGCAGGAAAACTCCGTTCCCATGGGGTTTTATGCCAATCCCGCTTCATCTTCCCAAACTTCTCGCTCTTTGGATGGCTCCGGGCTGGTTTTTCCCCTGCTCTACCCCAAGCTCACACCGGCTGCTTTGCTACCGGGCAGAAGCATGGAGGAACAGTGGCACCAAGTGACCACAGACGGGAACAGAACCACAGCACAGCAGAAGGGAACGCTGGAAAGGGATTAAACCTGCCTTAGATTCACCACCAAGCTCTTGACGGTCAGGGCATCCCGCAGGAGGAACTAGGACAGGAGGTTGGGCTGCGGACATCCACAATGGTTTGTGTGCACCGGGAGAGGTGACCGGGACCTTCCTGTAGGGAAGCAGCGGGATGGGATGAGCCGTGTGGCTTCACCCCGGGCTCTGCTCCTTCTCTCCGCACCAAAGATGCATCTGCTGAGCTCCAACCTTCTGCAGCATCACCGAGGAGCCTCCGCTGCTCTGCAGCGCATCCCAAGCGGGTTCTTCTTGCCAGGCTGCGGTCCTGCTGCCCGCTCACCCCATCAGAGACCCTCCTTTCACCCTCCCCTCAGTGTTCGATGCCTCCTAAGGCAAGAGGAGCGGTGCAGGAGCTGTAGGACGGGGTTACTGAGGCTTGCTCCGTGTTCTGCCTCACTGCTCACCCCCCCTGCCCGCACTGAACCACGCCGGGCCCCAAGCGGCAACAAACGGGGCCCAAGGCAGGAAACCGCCTTCGAGGGCCCCCGATGGCGGCGGCGGCGGAGGCGGCCTCGTCCTCCCCGACCCCCGGGCCGGGCTCTTTCGGCCCCCTCCCGGGGCCTGCGGGAACGCGACCCCGCGGCTTCGGGCCTCCTCCTCCGTGTTCCCCCTGCCGAGCCCCAGCCGCCGCCTCCATCCCCATGGAAACTCCGGCCGGGGCGGGCGGAAAGGGCAGGCCGAGAGGGGACAAAGGGAGCGGGAAGGGGAAGCGCCGGGAAAGAGGGAGCGGGGGAAGGCGGCGGCCGGGGGGGAGCTCGGAGCCGAGGGGCCGGGGCCGGTTTGTGCGCGGCCCCAGGAGCAAGAGGAGGGCCCGGGGTCCGGGTTGCGGGGGAGGCCCCGGGCCTGTGGGGCCTGAGCCGCCATGGCGGGAGCAGCGCGGCTGCGGAGGGCGCCGGTGTCCCGGGCCAGCGGCGGTGACTGGCGGTGAGTGAGGGGGAAAGTGAGAGGCGGGGGCTGGGCTGAGGGGGTTTTGAAGGGGAAAGAGACAAAAAGTGGAAGGTTTGGGGTCAGAAGGAGCCGCAGGGGCTCGGCGGGGCTGGGGGTCACGGTAAACTGAGGCACCGGCACCACGGCACAGCGCGGGGTTGGGGGGGGGGGGGTCCGTTTGGGTCATCCCCATGGATCTTGTGCTCAGCTCCGGGTCCATCACTGCGGGAGGGACATTGAGGAGCTGGGGAGGGACGGGGAAGGGCAATGGGGCTGGAGCAGGGCCTGGAGCACAAGTGATGGGGAAGGGGTGAGGGACTTGGGGGGGTTCCGATGGCTCCCTACAAGTGCCTGACAGGAGGATGGAGCCAGGATGGGGCTGGGCTCTGCTCCCAAGGGATGGGACAAGAGGAAACGGCCTCAAGCTGCACCAGGGCAGGGTTAGATGCAGCTGAGGAACAATTCCTCCCCCAAAGGGTGCTCAGGCATTGGAACAGGGTTGGACTGGATGAGCTGAAAGCTCTTTTCCACCCTGGTTGATTCCATGGTTTTATCCTTGCTTTCCATGGTCCACGTTTCCAGGCCTGGGCTCTGGAAGGTTCCCGGCCTCTCTATGCACCGGGCAGCTGGGATTGCTCCTCTGCTGACGTGGGCTGGTGTCAGCGACCGCTGTTCGCTGCGCTGGAGGCAGCTTCAGCCCGACACGTTGCAAGGATGTGGGGAAAACCCATTCCCATTGTGGATACGGGGTTAACGGGCTTGGTGGCCTGCAAGCACTCAGCTTCTGACCCCCCTCCTTGGCTTGGTGGGGCTGGCTCTGGGGTGGCTCTTGGTTTACGAGGGGATGCTCTAAAAGCTTTAGCCGTGGATAGCACAAAGCAGCCCCAGCCCTGAGGAGGAGCTGCTGCTGCTGTCGATGGAGTGGGCAAAGAGGCTTTGGGATCCCAGCGCTGACGATGCTGCCCTACAGCAACTCAACGTGAGGTGGCATCGTCCTGCTCCCAGAGAGACAGCCGTGTTACTGCTTCAGTCTTTGTCTCGCAAAAGGCCTCTCTCCCTGCTGTTCATAAGGGAGTAAAGGGTCTTGGTTCACCCTGTTCCACCCCATCCTGGCTCATGGCGTGTGGTTTTCCTGCGTGCAGCAAAGGATTTGATGCTGCTGGGGGCCAGTTTGAGCTGGGGACATCGGCCTTAGAAACACCTCCCTCTCTGGATCTAAAGAGGGGTTTTGCTCTTGCCTCAGACCACTCAGCTTACTGAATTCCATTGTCATCTCTTCCCACAGGAATGGGTGTGTTGGCATCCTCCAGCACCGGGAATAACCTGCTTGCACCTCTCCTGCTCACTGCAGCCTCTGCTTTCCAAGCACGGAGATAACAGAGGGACAGGCAGTACCTCGGGGAAGACTGGCCAAGTTACTGCAGGTACAGAGCTCCCTGGCCGGTGGCCCAAGGACCTGGAAGCTGCACGTTGCTTTCTGGTATTGTTGAGGAGCTTGTGGTACCTTGTGGCCTGTGGCTGTGTCCTTCTGCTGGGACAAGGAGAAGGAAAGGGCTCTGGTGGCCCTCCTAGAGGAGTGCTCTCGGGGGGTGCCCTGTGTGTTACCTGGAGATGTATGAGAGGAGAAGGGAAAAGCAGCACTCAAACAAGCCCTATTCCAGCTCGGTGAGGAGGAATGGGGGTTCTTTCAAACCCCAGCTGCCCTCTGACTCCTGGCCCACAAAGCCACAGTCATTCTGCTGAGGTTTGTGCCCTTGAATGCTTCATCTCCACCTTTGTGTCTTGCTTGGTAACAACGCTTTTGAGGTGCAGCCTCTCAAAATCATATCGAAAGAGCTGGAGATGTCTCCTCCCATGGGGAGCATGCAGAGTGCAGCCCCGGGCTGGGGGAGATTTATTTCTTCCCTTCTGTTCTGAATTGGTGCTTTATGACTTTGAGCTGGATGTTTCGTGTGACATTCGTTAAGCACAGCCTCTGCTCACCCTGGAGAGAGGCGTTTTCTACCCTTTGAGTTGGCTCAAGGTGGGATTACACTTGGTGCACAGTGTTACTTATTTCAAGGGTTATTGATTTACCGGGTCTCTCTTGCAGCAGGAGGGGTTTAGTCTGACAGAAGTTAAACCCCTGCCTTCGTTCCCATCACTTCCAGCTGGATTTTACTTGTCAAGAGAAGCCTCAATGTTTCCAAAGCCTCAGAGCATCAGGCAAAGGAAGCCCAAATTCGTTGGGTTTGCATTAGATGTGCTGAGGTTGTTAGTGCTGTGAGCAGCAGTTAATACCTTGCCTTTAATAAAGAGCATGTTTAGGAGTAAACAATACCCTAAAATCCCTGCAGTTCTGAAACGCAGAACGGGTTTGTTCACAGCAAGGAATCGTGCCACAGAGTCTGATCAGTTGCTAATAGGAGCTCAGTGGATGTAAAAGGAGATTTCCTGGTGTTTTGATGCCTTTTTTTTCTAATGGGAGCTGCACACAGGGAAACATTAAAGCCCTGATTGACAGCTGGTTGAAAATAAACCCACGGTAGCTGCTTTTCCTTTCCTTTCTGTGCTCAAACCACAGGTTTCTGCATTTTTCATCGTGACAAACAGAGCTTTCATCATCACTGTCAGTGTTGGGTGCCGTAAGCTGAATCCTCTTTCATCTCCCTCTCTCTTGGCTTACTGCACTGAGGATGCTGCGATGATGCTGAGGGAGATGCAGCAATTAACTCTCCTCCAGGCTTTAGCTCTGCCCTCAGGCAAGCGGGAGATGCTATGGAAAGAGACGCCGATAGGAGCCTGCATCCAGGTTTTTGCTGCATCCCTGCTGCTGCGCGAGATGCAGCTCATCCCCCCCCCCCCGTGCCTGTGGAAGCAGGGATGCTGGAGATGGGGATTTGCCAGGGGGATTGAGCTGGGCACCGGCTTTCCTCCGGCCTCAGCTCCAGGTGCTGGGGCTGCGCCGGTGATGCCGGAGATGCGGAATTTTTCAGTTCTGGTGCGGATGCTGCAGCCGTGGTGAGGTCTCTGTGGCGCAATGGACGAGCGCGCTGGACTTCTAATCCAGAGGTTCCGGGTTCGAGTCCCGGCAGAGATGATCTCCAGGCAGGTGGCTCTTTTCTTTTCACGCCCACCCCCTCCCAGGTCCCAATCCCTCACGTTTACACCCCCCCCCCCCCCCAGGGTTTCAGAGGCAAAGATGACAATGACCTGTCATGACATCCCTCTGTAGAGCTGATGCACCTAACAGTCGTGTGCTCCCCCCCCCCTAAGACAGCTCTCTCATCATATTCCCCTTTCCTCGTTCCTTTTGGTATCTCCTGAATAGCGAGGTGTTTTAACCCTGCTTCTGCCCCCTCCCATCTTTGCGACCTCCATCAGCACAGTCCTGTGCTTTCCAGTGGAAATCAGGTGCTGAGGCAGTGCTTTAGGGCCTTCTGCTGAGATTTCTTGTGATACATGGGGTCTTTTTGCTTCTTTCCCTCAAACCTGTGGCAAAAATAACATAGGGCTACATTCTGAATTCCCACCTTAGAGAAACTCTTTGGAAATGCTCTTATTTTTGCATGGTTTTACTTAGAAGATGCAGGTTTACTGACAAACACCTCCCCATGGGGGTTCCTCTTCCTGGGTACCAAACTGGCTCTTCTTCCTCTTTCATGGATGTTCCAGGTTGTTAGTATGGAATCTCATGTGATCTCATTGCTATCAGTAAGGAGAAAGGAGAGAGGGGAGCTGTGGTGAGGTGAGTGCAGTGACTGGGAGGTGACTGGGTTTCAGCAGGGCCTTTTCCAGGCTATGCCAGGGGTTAGTTGTGGTGGAGAAGTGCTGAAGGTTGGAGGAAGGGTGTTCCTCAACCAGGACTCTTGAGAGGGAAGTTCCTGTGTGGGTTGTTGGAGATGTCTGATGTAGGCTCAGCTCTGGAGAGCGGCTTGGACCAGGGATGCTTGTGACTAAACACAGAAGGTGCTCTTGGATCAGGTGTGGGTCATCCTAGGAACTGCTCATTGCTGCCACTTGGCTTGTTTCTCCTGGTGGTGTCCAGCTCATGCTAGAGTTCAGCCTGGTTGGAAGACCAGCCCTGGTGCTGCTTGAAGTTCTGCACCCATGTTCATCCCGACATAGGTGTCACATCCATGACATCCAAGGGGGTCCTGAAAGGCCAGAAGGAGATTGTTCAGAGAAGATACAGAGACAGTGAGCATGGGTGCAACCCCCCCCCCCCCCAGAGTAAAATGTGGTAGGAAGGAGCGAGACAGGGCAGAGATCCCATGTACCCTACAAAGAATGGAGGGTGAGGTATGTGCATTTTCCTTTCAGATGGAGCATTAGGTGGCCAAGCAAGCACAGATTCCTGTGGTGGGGGGGCTGTTGTGGTGCTTGCCGAGGGAAGGTGAGACCACCAGGTCCCTGCTGCCTTCCACAGCACCCAGCAGGCAGCCTGGGAGTGGGAAGGGAGGGGGAACATCAGCCCCTGCCTTGTGCCCGACTGGCCTTTCAGCTGCAGGGTCACAGCTGCCCTTCAGAAGGGTGCCAGGAGCTGATGGGTGCAGCTGAGCTGTGCCAAGGGTTTCCCTGTCTCCTTGCCTGCATCTGCTATGGGCCAGTGGGCTCGGGGGGGGACCCAGCTACCCCCATGGGAGAGGACCTGCTTGTAAGGCTGCACCATACTCGGATCCATGCTATCCTCCAGCCACTCGTCCTGTGCCTGGCACCATGGCAAATACCCCAGAAGAAGAGGGGGACCCCCTGGGGTGAGTGGGGCAGCGCTGGACCCATCCCAGAAGAAGAGGCAAGAGCCAGGAGTGGAAGAGGGAAGTTTAATCCTCAGAGCACATGGGTGATAGCATCGGGCTGGCTGCACATTCAGCCCCACCATCCTGGACCCCCAGAGCCACCCCAAGGAAGGAAGAATGGCAGGAACTTGTTAACCTCCCCAGTGCCTTTGTTAAAGTGCATGCGAGTGCTGCTGGCCCTCATGCCCATAGGGTCCCCAAAATCCCACCTGCGAGGACCCAAACCCCAGCAGGACCATCGGGGCACGGGGTGCAAACTGCAATGGGAGCCCATCCCCATCAGGGAGCTGAGTGCTAACGGAGGTGGCTGCACCCCCTCTATGCCCAAACAGCCCACCGGGACCTGCCCAGTGACCCCACCTCATTGTGTGGACCCCCACATCCACGGGGTGCTGGTGCTGGTGCTGTTACTTTGGGGAGCCCGGGGGCTGCCCCGCGGCGATGCGGCTGACGCGCTCCAGGACATCCTGGGGACACAGGGGTGGCACAGCCTGTGCCAGGGGACATTCCTCCACCAGGCTGTTCATGGGGGTGGGGGGTGGCACCACCTCCTCCTCCGGCCCCCCCAGGGCAGCATCGGGCCCCGCCAGCGCTGCCCTGAGGATGGGCAGCACCTTCTTCCTCGATGCCAAAGTGTTGCCCTGGTTGTAGGCAATGACACAGGACATGGGGCTGGGGACGGGCTGGAGGTGCAGGGCCGGTGTCGTGGCCTCCTCCAGCGCCCGGCACACCTGCAAGGAGAGGGGGGGAGCAGGGTGCTAATGCCCCAAACCCAGCAGCTTTTGGGGTGAGCCACAGCCTGGCTGCTACCCCAGGCCCCTGTGTTGGGGACTTTGGGGTCCCAGCCCCCAACTCACAGCACTGCGGAAGGTCTCGTGCTGGCTGTAGACCGCGAGCTGCCGGGTGAGCACATTGCTCTCATCATAAGGGACGATCATGGCCACCAGCCCCGTGTAGCCCCGAGCCTGGCAGAAAGCATCCAGGTCCTGCAGCAAACCGGGCCTGTGCAGGAAGGTCTGGAAGGGGAGAGACCCTGGTGTCACCTCGGTGTCACCGTTGTGCCACCTCCTGCCTCAGTTTCCTCCCCTGCCGGCTCTCACTTCCAGGTCCACGTAGATGGCACTGATGGCGAGGACCAGCTCATCACCAGAGAGGACTTTGAGGTCCTTCCGTAGCATCTGCTCCGTCGTCAGCCCTAGGAGGCAAAGAGGAGCCGAGTGTGAGTCCTTGATCCCAGGGAGATGGGTCTGTCCCAGTGGATCCCACCACCCCGGGCACGGACCCGAGACATCAAACTTGGTGGCTTGCAGGGTCCTGAAGATGGTGTCCCGGGCTGGCAGGTCGGGGAACCTCTCCTCGAGCAGGGAGACACACGCCACGTCCCTGGGTGTCACCTTGCCAGCGGCAGGGCTCAGGTTGATGGAGTCCAGGAGGATGGTGGCTGGAGGGGACAACCAGGAGCCATCAGCCGTCCCCGTCCTCTATCGCCACGGTTCATCGAGGGCCACCCCGTGCTCACCGTGCAGCAGCGTGGCCGTGGCTCGGTCCAGCACCCCCGGGGGACCTTGGGCCATGCGCTCAGTCACCAGCGTGGCACAGGACCCCACCAGCGCCACTGTCACCGGGCAGCCGGGACCTCGGGCCCGTTCCAGCGGCCGGTGATCCAGGACCTCCACCACGGCATCCTCCAGGGCTGCGTCGGTGCTGGTGGGTGAGATGGGGAGGTGAAGCTCCCTTTATTCCTCAAATCCTTCCCTAAAACACCCCGGAAAGGGAAAGACTTCACCCACCCTGAGGCCAGACTCGACACCAACCAGGCTTGGGGTGGGTGGCCCCGCTTGTCCCCGCATGCCCCCTGCTCACCTGGGCAGGACGTTGTGATCGACCAGCGTGAGGGAGAGCAGCCCGGCGCGGTGCAGCCCCGCCAGGTCGATCTCATCCCGGAAGATGAGGGAGGCCGTGGGGATGCCCTGCTCCTGCAGCAGGAACGTCGTCTCCGTCCGCAGCGCGAGGTCAGCGCGAGGGATGTTCAGCACTGGGATGAAGGCGGCTCTGGGAGCCGGGGAGCTCTGGGGCAGGGGGTGACACCCGGTGAGATGTCCCCAAGCCACCGCTCGTCCCCAGACCCACGGCTGAGCCTCACCTGTGCCAGGAAATAAGCCAGGGCCAGGGCTGAGACGGTGGAGTCCAGGTCGCAGGCCTCGTTGCCCATCACCACGTGGATCTCCTGGTGACGCTGGATGCGTTCCTGCCGGGGTGGGAGGCATCAGGCAGGCAGGGAGCAGAGAGGGACCCGTCGCGGACGTCACCCATGTGCCACCCGCCAGCGCCTGGCATCCCATCACCCTCCTGGCAGGATCCATTTCTGGCACAGAGGCCACGTTTTGGGGGCACGTGTGTGAAACCGGAGGTGCCGCGGCCCCAAGGACGACGGGAACACCAGCTCTGCCAGCAGTAGCAGCGGGGACTGGGACATTCCCAAGCCGGGGAATGCTGTCGCAGCCTGGCAGCACGAAGTGTGGTTTGCAGAGGGGTGAGTTTGGGGTGGCTGTCCCCCCAAAAGACGACGTTTCACCCCAGTTTTCCTGCCTGCAGCAGCAAAGTCATGACGGTGTCACCCACGTCACCCCCAAATCCCCCCTCCCTGGGTGCTGCCACCCATCCTGGTGCCCTCGAGGGAGCCACCCTGTCTCCAGGCCTTGGTTTTGGTGACAAGGAGTTGATGCCATGACCCAGATTCATTTGTTCACTGTAAGCCAAGGAAGACAGCAAGCGAGAGCCACCGGCGGTGGTGGTAACCCCACAGCAGGACTGGGAACCAGTACCCGGTGCTGGGAGAGCAGGGACAGGGCTGGAGGTGCTGGGGAGCCCCTAGCATGGAAGTGGCTTGGGGTGGCCCCGGTGTGGCTCTGTCAGCCCAGCCTGAGCTGTCGTGGGCCCCCTCTCCAGGGGACATGGGTGCACCCCAGGGAAGGGTCTTGATGCCCTGGGCACCCGCTTGTGTGTGTGCCTGCACCCCAGGTCCCAGGCACTGGGAACCCAGTCTCCTTGCTCCTCTGGGCACACAGCCCTGCTGCACCCTGCACCTCACTCCCCTGGGTACCCCAATTCCCCCCTGCACCCTAAACCCTTGCATTCTGCTCCCTCCTGCCCCCCAAACCCCTGCACCCCAATCCCATGAGCATCCCAATTCCCTCCCTGCACCCTAAACCCTTGCATCCTGCTCCCTCCTGCCCCCCAAACCCCTGCACCCCAATCCCATGAGCATCCCAATTCCCTCCCTGTACCCTAAACCCTTGCATCCTGCTCCCTCCTGCCCCCCAAACCCCTGCACCCCAATCCCATGAGCCTCCCAATTCCCTCCCTGCACCCTAAACCCTTGCATCCTGCTGCCTCTTGCCCCCCAAGCCCTGCACCCCAAGCCCATGAGCATCCCAATTCCCTCCCTGCACCCTAAACTCCTGCACCCCAATTCCCCCAGCTTCTGAGCTCCCTGCTCCCTTTTGCACCCAGTCGCCATGAACCCCAAACCCCTGCACCCCAATCCCCTGAGCACCCCAGTTCCCTCCCCTGCACCCTAAACCTCTGCCCCCTGTTCCCTCCTGCCCCCCTAAACCCCTGCACCCCAGTCCCCTGAGCACCCCAGTCCCCCTGCACCCCCATCTCTTGGGCACCCCAATTCCCCCAGCACCCTGCTCCCCTGAGCACCCAGTCCCCGTGAACCCCAAATGCCTGTACCCCAATCCCCAGAGCATCCCAATTCCCTCCCCTGCACCCTAAACCTCTGGACCCTAATCCCAGTTCCCCCGCATCCCACCCCCTGGGGCACCCCAAACCCCTGCACCCCAATCCCCTGAGCATCCCAATTCCCTCCCCTGCACCCTAAACATCTGCACCCTAATCCCAGCATCCCAGTTCCCCTACATCCCACCCCCTTGGGCACCCCAAGTCCCTGCACCCCAATGCCCTGAGCATCCCAATTCCCTCCCCAACACCCTAAACCTCTGCACCCTAATCCCAGCATCCCAGTTCCCCTACATCCCACCCCCTTGGGCACCCCAAGTCCCTGCACCATAATGCCCTCAGCATCCCAATTCCCTCCACTGCACCCTAAATCTCTGCACCCTAATGCCAGTTCCCTCGCATCCCGCCCCCTTGGGCACCCCAAGTCCCTGCACCCCAATGCCCTGAGCATCCCAATTCCCTCCCCAACACCCTAAACCTCTGCACCCTAATCCCAGCGTCCCAGTTCCCCTACATCCCACCCCCTTGGGCACCCCAAACCCCTGCACCCCAATCCCCTGAGCATCCCAATTCCCTCCCCTGCACCCTAAACCTCTGGACCCTAATCCCAGTTGCCCCGCATCCCACCCCCTTGGGCACCCCAAGTCCCTGCACCCCAATGCCCTGAGCATCCCAATTCCCTCCCCTGCACCCTAAACCTCTGCACCCTAATCCCAGCATCCCAGTTCCCTCGCATCCCGCCCCCTTGGGCACCCCAAGTCCCTGCACCCCAATCCCCTGAGCATCCCAATTCCCTCCCCTGCACCCTAAACCTCTGCACCCTAATCCCAGCATCCCAGTTCCCCCGCATCCCACCCCCTTGGGCACCCCAAGTCCCTGCACCCCAATGCCCAGAGCATCCCAATTCCCTCCCCTGCACCCTAAACCTCTGCACCCTAATCCCAGCATCCCAGTTCCCCTGCATCCCACCCCCTTGGGCACCCCAATCCCCAGAGCATCCCAGTTTCCTCCCCTGCACCCTAAACCTCTGCACCCTAATCCCAGTTCCCCCGCATCCTACCCCCTGGGGCACCCCAAACCCCTGCACCCCAATGCCCTGAGCATCCCAATTCCCTCCCCTGCACCCTAAACCTCTGCACCCTAATCCCAGCATCCCAGTTCCCCTGCATCCCGCCCCCTTGGGCACCCCAAGTCCCTGCACCATAATGCCCAGAGCATCCCAATTCCCTCCACTGCACCCTAAACCTCTGCACCCTAATCCCAGTTCCCCCGCATCCCGCCCCCTTGGGCACCCCAAACCCCTGCACCCCAATGCCCTGAGCATCCCAGTTCCCTCCCCAACACCCTAAACCTCTGCACCCTAATCCCAGCATCCCAGTTCCCCCGCATCCCGCCCCCTTGGGCACCCTAAGTCCCTGCACCCCAATGCCCTGAGCATCCCAATTCCCTCCCCAGCCCCTCTACCTGCAGAGCCGCCCGGTTCCCCTGCACGAACCGCTCCATGCCGGCGCCGATCCGGATGCGGCCCCCGGTCCGCCCGGTACAACCGGGTACGACACGGGACGGTCCCGGCCCCGGCGCCACCCCCACGTGCGGCGCCCGCCTCCTTCCCGGCAGCCCTTGCGCGGCCCCCCCCCGCTGAGGCCTGAGGGGGAGGTGATGGTCGCGGTCACCGCATTGACCCCCCAAAAGGCTCCGGACCCCCCCCAGACACCTCAACCCCTCCTTTAACACCCTCCCTTTAACACCCCCCCTCATCCCACCCAGCACCGGGCGTTAAAACGGGAGAATCCCGGTGATTTTGGGGGTTCCCAGCGCTTAGGCCTCGCGTGGGGAAGGCACCGGGAAGCTCCGGTGTGCCCGGAGGGAAGCGGCGTCGCTGCCTTTGCTTCCCACCCCTCCTCTTCCTCCTCCTCCTCCTGTCAAACCGCCCTCCCGGCTGAGGGGACAGGGTGGAAGGAGGGAGAAGGGGAAAGGGGGAAAGAAGAGGGGTAAAGAAGGAAAAGGGAGGAAAAAAAGAAGGGAAAAAGTGAGATAAAGAAGGAAAAGGGAGGAAAAAAGGCGGAATAAAGAAGGAAAAAGCCGATAGGAAGGATAAAAGAATAAGGAAGGGAAAGCGGGAATAAAGAGGGGGAAAGCAGGAATAAAGAAGAAAAAAAGCAGGAATAAAGAAGGAAAAAGGAATAAAGAAGAAAAAACAGCAGGAATAAAGAAGGAAAAAGCAGGAATAAAGAAGGAAAGGGGAGGAAAAAGGAGGGAAAAGTAGGAATAAAGAAGGAAAAGGAGGAAAAAGCAGGAAAAGGAGGAAAGGAGCAGGCGGGAGGCGGCGCGGACCCACGGTGGCAGCGGCTGCACAGTAAGCGCGGACCGGGGGCTGCGGGGCCGGTGACACCGGGGCGGGGGGGACGCGGGACCCCGGCCCCGCTGCCGGAGGGGGGGGGATTTGGGGCTGGGCCGGGGCTGGAGCCGCCTCCCCGAGCGGGTTTTTCCGGCTCCCGGTGCCTCAGAACCGGCTCCTGGCGGGGCGGGAGCGGCGCCGGCTGCGGGCGGCTCCTGGGAGCGGGGGACCCCTTCCCTGGGACGGCAGTGCCGGGTCTCTTATCTCCCCTCCTTTCCCTTTAATTCCCCTTATTTCCCTTTATTTCCCCTTATTTCCCTTTATTTCCCCTTATTTCCCTTTATTTCTCTTTATTTCCCTTTATTTCTCATTATTTCTCCTTTTTTCCCTTTAATTCCCATTATTTCTCTTTATTTCTCTTTATTTATTTACCATTATTTCCCTTTAATTCCATTATTTCCCTTTATTTCCCTTCGTTTTTCTTCATTTCCCTTCATTTCCCTTCATTTCCCATTATTTCCCTTTATTCCCCTTTATTTCCCCTTATTCCCCTTTATTTCCCCTTATTCCCCTTTATTTCCCCTTATTTCCCTTCATTTCCCCTTATTTCCCTTCATTTCCCCTTATTTCCCTTCATTTCCCCTTATTTCCCTTCATTTCCCCTTATTTCCCTCCATTTCCCCTTATTTCCCTCCATTTCCCCTTATTTCCCTTCATTTCCCATTATTTCCCTTCATTTCCCATTATTTCCCTTTAATTATTTCCCTTTACTTCCTTTCCTTTTATTTTACTTTTAATTTAATTTAATTTCATTTTATTTTACTTATTTCCTTTCCTTTCATTTCTTTATTTTTCCTTGCCACTTCATTTTGCTCCCAGATTCCGGCCACATTCCCTCACTCATTGACCCCATTCCTCCATCTCCTCCTTAGTAATTCCTTACCCAGTTATTAAATCCTTATTCATCACCCAATAACCCTCAGCTCTTTACTTGCCTCCCACCCATTGCTCTACCAAGAGCATTCATTTCCTTCACTCCCACACTTTTTCTTTCCCATTTCTGGCTTTATTTCCTTGTTTGTGGATTTGTTCCTGGAGGAATGGTGCTTTATGTGTTTATTAATGGTATTTCTTCATGTCTATTCCTTGGGAATGTTGGCGTAGTTATTTATTGCTCCACCTCTGTGCTACTTACTTATTAAATAAGGACAATAATTATACTACTATTACTACTACTACTACTATGTTTGGCATTAGGCACCATTCCCTTCCTTTCCTCTCTCCCAAAATCCCTTCGCTCCAGCCCTAAACCAGGCGGGAACAGCTCGGAGGGCACCAACCCCTTGATTTTCTCCTGGAATTTCATCACCTCCCCCCAGAAAACCCCTTTTTCCACCCAATTTCCACCCAACCTGGGTGTTTCCATCCCCATCTCTCTTGGAGCGTCCCAGTCCCCTTGGGAATACAAGGGTCCAGACCAGGATTGCTGGCACAATGTTCCTGAACGTTGCCAAAGTTCCTGAATCTCTTCAGGCGTTGAAAGCCAAATTCCCTCAAATTCCAGGATTTCTAAGCCAAATTTCCTCAAATTCCAGGATTTCTAAGCCAAATTTCCTCAAATTCCAGGATTTCTAAGCCGAATTTCCCAAATCTCTCTGCAGGAGCATCTTGGCCAAAGAGTTTGCAGGAAAACCCCTGTGGAAGTGCAGGATTCCAGCCTTTCCCTGCGCTGCTTCAGATCCATTGAACGTCTCAGTTCCTCCCAGGTTGGTTTGGGATTTTCCTTCTTTCCTTCCCAATGGGAGGCAGATAATGACTTAAATGAATGTAGAGGAATTGGGAAGAGGAACTCGAAGCGACACGAGCCATTCCTGGTGAATAAATTGGACTGAAATACG
Organism: Pezoporus occidentalis; assembly: GCF_034315485.1. NCBI lineage: Eukaryota > Metazoa > Chordata > Aves > Psittaciformes > Psittacidae > Pezoporus > Pezoporus occidentalis. The sequence continues at coordinate 29,961 of NW_026915715.1, read as the reverse complement.
TGGTTTTAATTGAAATTCCCAATTTTTCCCTTCTAATGGAGATATTTGGGATGCGGCCATTCCTGGGCAGACCCGGAGTGTTCCCAGGAGCCTGATCCAGACCCACTCAAGGCAGGACACCACGGTGAGGCTCCTGATGGAGCAGCCACCGGAGCAGGAAGGGATGCTCCCAGCCCCTTCCAATGGGAAAGGGACCCCCCAGCTCCTGGAAGAGGCCGTTGGTGGGGAGGAAAAGGTGACTGGAAGCGAGGAGATCCTGGCACCGGATGCTTCTTGTGCCCCACATCTCCCCCCCATCGAGCATCTGCAGGAAGATGCTGAGGAGAAGCAGTGTGTGGAGGATGGGGGGTCCCTGCCAGGTCCCCCCGTGCCCAGCCCCAGTGCTGGGGCACTGGGGTTACCCTCGGCGCCCCCCCAAATCCAGCCCCCGAGTCGGGAAGTGCAGGAGGAATTCTACTGCGTGAAGTGGATCAGCTGGAAGGGCGAGAGGACCCCGGTCATCATGCAGAGTGAGAACGGGCCCTGCCCGCTCCTCGCCATCATGAACATCCTCCTCCTGCAGTGGAAGGCAAGTGGGGTGCAGAGGGGAGGACCTGGGGGGGGGGGGGGGCTGGCAAGGGGGGGGGGATCAGCCTCAAATCCCTCTGGATCGTGAAGGGAAAGGGCCTGGGAATGCTCCTGAGCCTCTCGCTGCTTCCAGGTGAAGCTGCCCCCACAGAAGGAGGTGGTCACGGCCGAGGAGCTGATGGCACATTTGGGTGAGGCTGTCCCTGTCCTGCTGCCAGCGCGGTGGCACCGGGGCTCACTGGGGCTCACTGGGGCTCACCGGGGCTCACCGGGGCCTCACCGTGTTGCCTTGCAGGGGACTGCATCTTGGCCACCCAGCCCCGGGAGCCATCGGAGGGGCTGCAGCTCAACTTCCAGCAGGTGAGGAACAATCCCAGCCCAAACCCCGCTCCCTTCCAGCTCGGGGAGCTCTGGTGGCCTTGGGCTGCAGGGCTTGGGGTGCCAGCCTGCTTCCCAAGCAAACCCCCCCCTGTTCTTGCCCCCCAGAACATCAGTGACTCCATGATGGTGCTCCCCAAGCTCTCGACGGGGCTGGACGTCAACGTGAGGTTCACGGGGGTCTCGGACTTTGAGTACACACCTGAGTGCATCGTCTTCGACCTCCTCAACGTCCCGCTCTACCACGGCTGGCTGGTGGACCCCCAGGTGAGCTGCCCCATGGCTGCCGTGGGGCCAGGGAGCCATCCAAGGAGCTGCAGCACCTCTGCTGTGAAGAGCTGGGGTTCATCCTGGAGCAAAGGAGCAGTTTGCCGATGACCCCAAGCTGTGGGGTTCGGTTGATCCGCTGGAGGGAAGGAATGGGATCCAGAGGGACCTCAACTTGTGAGGTGGGCTGGTGCCAACCTCATGGAGTTTAACCATGCCAAGGGCAAGGTCCTGCACCTGGGTGGGAGCAATCCCAGGCACAGCTACAGGTTGGGCAGAGAAGAGATTCAGAGCAGCCCAAGGAGAGGGACTTGGGGGTGTTGGTCGATGGGAAAATGAACATGAGCCGGCTTCAGTGTGCGCTCGCAGCCCAGAAACCAACCGTGTCCTGGGCTGCATCAAAAGGAGCGTGAGCAGCAGTCATGGAGGTGATCCTGCCCCTCTGCTCTGCTCTGGTGAGACCTCACCTGGAGCATTGTGTGCAGTTCTGGGGTCCTCAACACAAAGGGGACATGGAACTGTTGGAACAAGTCCAGAGGAGGCCACGAGGATGATCAGGGACTGGAGCACCTCCTGCATGGAGACAGGCTGAGGAAGTTGGGGCTGTTCAGCCTGGAGAAGAGAAGCTGCGGGGAGACCTCAGAGCAGCTTCCAGTGTCTGAAGGGGGCCTATAGGGATGCTGGGGAGGGACTCTTCATTAGGGACTGTAGTGACAGGACAAGGGGTAACGGGTTCAAACTGAAACAGGGGAAGTTTAGATTGGATATAAGGAAGAAATTCTTTACTATAAGGGTGGTGAGGCACTGGAATGGGTTGCCCAGGGAGGTTGTGAATGCTCCATCCCTGGTGGTGTTCAAGGCCAGGTTGGATGGAGCCTTGGGTGCCATGGTTTAGTGTGAGGTGTCCCTGCCCATGGCAGGGGGGTTGGAACTGGATGATCTTCAGGCCCTTTCCAACCCTAACTATTCTATGGTTCTATAAGAGGAGTAGAGGGAAGATGGAGAGAAGGTTTTTCCATGAGCTGGGTGACAGGGCAAGGGACAATGGGTTTAAACTGGAAGAGGGGCATAAACTCCTTGTGTCCCTTTAGATGGGGCATAAAGAAGAAGTATTTTACAGTGAGGCTGGTGGGACACTGGAACGTGTTGCCAAGAGAAGTTGTGGATGCCCCATTGTTGGGAACACTCGAGGTCAGGTTGGAGCAACCTGCTCTTGGGGAAGGTGGCCCTGCCCCTGGTCTAGATGAGTTTTGAGGGTCCTTTCCAAACCCAAACCCTTCTGTGATGCTGTGAATGGGGCTTTGGACCTGACCTAGTTCCTGCCTATGGCAGGAGGTTGGACTGGATGATCTTGAAGGTCCTTTTCAACCCAAACCTTTCTGTGATGCTGTGGATGGGATTTTGGACCTGACCTAGTTCCTGCCTATGGCAGGAGGTTGGACTGGATGATCTTGAAGGTCCTTTTCAACCCAAACCCTTCTGTGATGCTGTGAATGGGGCTTTGGACCTGACCTAGTTCCTGCCTATGGCAGGAGGTTGGACTGGATGATCTTGAAGGTCCTTTTCAACCCAAACCCTTCTGTGATGCTGTGGATGGGGTTTTGGACCTGACTTAGTGGATGATGTCCCTGCCTATGGCAGGAGTTTGGACTGGATGATCTTGAAGGTCCTTTCCAACCCAAACCCTTCCCCACGCTGGAAGTCACCAGCTCAGCTTCTTGGACATCCCCGTGACGGAGCCATGGTCCAGCTTGGTTGGGGAAGGTCCAATCCCCCCCTCCCCGGGGCTGCTGTGGCTTGGGGGCAGGTCCCCACAGAGCTGCTGCTCAGTGTCCCCTCCCTGCAGAGCCCGGAGGTGGTCCAGGCCGTGGGCAAGCTCAGCTACAACCAGCTGGTGGAGAAGATCATCACCTGCAAACAGGCGAGTGACTCCAGCCTGGTGAGCGAAGGTAACCCCCCCCCTCCCTGCCCTGCTGTGGTCCCTGGTGGGGTGCTGGTCACCCCAGCCCCACTGCCACCCCCTGTCCCCCCACCCAGGGCTGGTGGCAGAGCAGTTCCTGGAGTCCACGGCCTCCCAGCTCACCTACCACGGGCTGTGTGAGCTCACGGGGGCCGTGAGGGAGGGTGAGCTCAGCGTCTTCTTCCGCAACAACCACTTCAGCACCATGACCAAGCACAAGGTGCAGCTCCAGCCCCTTCCCCGCCTTCCTTCCAGACCCACCGAGGGCTGCCTGGGAGCCACTGCCCCTTCTCCCCTGTCCCCAGGGCCACCTTTACCTGCTGGTGACGGACCAGGGCTTCCTGCAGGAGGAGAAGGTGGTTTGGGAAAGCCTCCACAACGTGGATGGGGACAGTTGCTTCTGCGACACCGATTTCCATCTCAGCCACACGCCGGGCAAGGAAGGGGCTGCTGCGGCCCCCGCGGACCACCAGCTCCAGCAGAGACAAGTGGACCAGGTAAGGGGGACAATGGGTGGCAGCAGGGGACACCCGGGTCCCGTCTCAGCTCCATGGGTGCTGCTGTGCTGAGCAACCTTTTTCTATCCCCCTCCAGGATTACCTGATAGCTCTGTCCCTGCAGCAGCAGCAGGGGCAGGAGCCCTCCACCCTCAGTGACCTGGAGCTGGCGCAGCAGCTGCAGCAGGAGGAGTATCAGCAGCAGCAGCAGCAGCAGCAGCATCCTCAGCATCGCCATCACCCACAGCAGCAGCCGCAGGCCCCAGTGCAGGTACCTGGGGCTGCAGCGAGGGGGGGGGGGGGGGGTGCTTCTACCCCCCACCCTGCTCTGCCCCACCGCCTGGGCAGGGGGGTGATGGATGGGGGGGGGTTCTATGGGACCTCCCACCCCCTTTGTTGCACCCACAGGGCTGGGGTCGGCCACCCAGGGAGCAGAGGCAGCGGCAGAAGCCAGACTTGGACTGTGTCATCCTATAGCCCCTGTGGGGGCTCCTCAGGGGCTTGGGGGGGGGGGCGTCCCCACATCCAGAGACCCCCAACCTCCCATCCTGGCCTCCAGGGGGTACCTGGGGCCAGAAGCAGGGAAAACGCATGGAGGAACGGGGGTCCTCCCCCCCCCACACTGCTGGGACCACCCAAATCTTTCCAGTGGCCTTAACACGGGGGGGGTCCCCCCGCAGGGGGACACACATGGGGGGGGTCACACACGTCCCCGTCCCCCCCCCCCGTGTCTGAACCGTGGCCTTAGCGCTTGGCGAATAAAGGACTTGTCCCCATGTGCGCGGCTCTGGCTTTGACACCGGGGCGGGCTCCTGGGCCCCACGGATACGGGGGTTTGGGGGGGGGGGGGGGCCAACCGGGACCCTCCGCTCCGCCCCCCCCCTCCCCCCCCCACGCACGCACACGCGGGGCGGGGCCGCTCCGCTCCTCGTCTCGGCGCTCGATTGCCCAGGCCTGGCGGCCCCGCCCCGTTCCCCTGCGGGCCTTCGGTGCTGGCGGTGACGTCACTCCCGGCCGCTGCCTGGCGCGAGGCGGCGGCGGCGGCTCCGGGCGGCGGCGCGTGAGTGGGGGAGGGGCGGGGGGAGGGGAGGGGGGGGAGCGACCCCGCACCGGGGCCTGGGCGCTACCGGTACCGGTTCGGCTGCGGTGGGGGCGGGGGCCGGGGGCCGGGGCCCTTCCCCCCCCCCCCCCCCCCTCAGACCGGGCCTTTCCGTCGGTGCTCCCAGGGCGGTTCCGCCCCCGCTGGGACCCTCCCGGAGCCGGCGGGGACCCGGAACCCCCCGGTGCGGGGTCGCTGCGCAGCGGGGCCCGGTTCTGCCTCCGGGACGCGGGGTCGCGCCTCAACCGGCCCGGGAGTGCCCGGCTGCCGGTTCACTCCCCCCCACACACCCCCCCTTCCCCCTCCCGGTTCCGGCCCCTCCGCACCCCCGCGGCAGCAGCGGAGCCCCGGTGAACGCGGGGGGCCGGGGTCTCCCCCCGCGGGCTCCCGCCTCCCCCTGCCCGTTACGTTCCCGTTACGTGCCCGCGGCCCGGCCCATCCCGGTTCAACGGGAACCGGCCCCGCTGCTTCCCTGAGCCCCTGCTCCACGTTGGGGCTTTCACCTCCCGCGGACCCGGGACCCCCGTCCCATCCCGTCCTGTCCCGGAGGAGCCACAAACCCGGCCTGCACCGAGCCCCCCGGTGGCGGCGGCCGTGACGGCCCCGCGCTGCCCGCTCCCTCCCGGTGCCCGTCAGGAGCCTTTTTAAGGCACAAAGCGCTCATTGTCCCGTTGGCAAAGCCCTAATCCTGCCCTGGGCGGGAGCCCGGGCCCGGCCGCTGCCGAGGGGCTCCCGTTCGCCTCATCCCGGCGTTATTCCCGTTCGAGCCCATGCAAACGGGGAAGTCCCCGTGCCCGGGAGCCGGGTTCCTCCCTGGGGCCGCTGCCACGGCTCCGGTTAATGTTCACCCGCTGACCCCTCGGCGGCCGGGAGCAAAGTCCTGCAGCACCGGAGCCAGGAGCTGAAGGAAGGGAGTGGGGGGGGTAATTGGGTGCCAGGGCCCCCCCCTCACCTCTTCCCTGCTCTTTCCCTTCCTCCTCCCCAGCATGTTCCAGGCCTTGTACAACTGCTTCTGGTGGGAGCGGCTCTGGCTCCCGGCGAACCTCACCTGGACCGACCTGGAGGACCGGGATGGGAGAGTCTACGCCAAAGCCTCCGACCTCTACATCACCATCCCCTTGGCCTTCGTCTTCCTCGTTGTCCGGCACCTCTTCGAGACGTGAGTCCCTTCCCCCTGTGCCAGGGATCCCCTCCGTGCGATGGGGGCACCCTGGGGTCCTGCCCCGTGTCCCCCGTCCCTGAGGGCTCTGCACAATCCGGCTTTGTGCATCCTCCAGGAGCGCTGCTTGGGGCAAACAACGGTCGGGAACAGAGGGGGCTTTGTTGGGGAGGCCACCACGGCCCCGCTGCTCCGTGGCCACAGGGCCTTTGGGTGCTGAAACCCCACGGCAGGATGGGGAAACAGGCACCGAGGGGGCTTTGATGGGGCTGCATCAACCAGGTGGCACGGAAACGACATCTTCGGTCCCCTGCTCCCTCCCCAGGTACGTGGCCACCCCCCTGGCCGGGCTCCTGAACGTCAAGGAGAAGATCAGGTTAAAAGCCACCCCCAACCCCGTGCTGGAGAAGTTCTATGCTGCCACCTCCAAGCACCCCAAGCAGGTGAGGTAATGGGGGGGGGGGGTTGGGCTTGGTGTGGCTGGGGAGGGGGATACAAGCAGCAGAGCCGGGTCCCTGTGTGACGGTGGTGACGGCCCCGCTGTCCCCAGGCTGATGTGGAGATGCTCTCCAAGAAGAGCGGCTGCACCGTGCGGCAAGTGGAGCGCTGGTTCCGCCGCCGCCGCAACCAGGACCGGCCCAGCCTGCTCAAGAAGTTCAGGGAGGCCAGGTGAGACCCAGGGCCTGCCCCCATCACGGTCCCCATCACCGTCCCCATCACGGTCCCCATCACAGTCTCCATCACCATCCCCATCACTGTCCCTGTCATTGTCCTCATCACCGTCCCCATCACGGTCCCCATCACGGTCCCCATCACCGTCCCCGTCACTGTCCCTGTCATTGTCCCTGTCATTGTCCTCATCACCGTCCCCATCATTGTCCCCATCAAAGTCCCCATCTCCATCCCCATCCCCATCTCCATCCCCATCACCATCTCCATCCCCATCTCCATCGCCATCCCCATCTCCATCGCCATCACCATCTCCATCACCGTCACCCTGCGGGGCACCCACGTGGCTGGGAGGACCTAGGGGACAGGGGGGACATGGGGCCGGTGGGTCCGTCCTTCTCCCTCCCTCTCCCGGTGCCCGCCTGAGGACCGTCTGCTTCCTTTTTCCAGTTGGAGATTCACCTTTTACCTTATTGCTTTCATTGCTGGCATGGCTGTTATAGTGGATGTAAGTCCTGCTCCCCCCCTTCCCCTGCCCCATCGCGCCCCCCCGGTCCCTTCTAACCCCTCTCTGTCTCCCTCTTCCCCTCCACATCCCACAGAAACCCTGGTTCTATGACCTCCGGGAGGTGTGGAAGGGATACCCCATCCAGGTGAGCTCCAACCCGGTCCCGGCCACCCTCCACAGCCCTTCCTGCCCCTGGGCAGCAGGGTCCAGAGGCCCCGGTGCTGTGGAGAGGGGCTCTCTGGGTGTGTGGGGTTGTCCCTGGCACCCGGGTGGGTCTGGGTGATGCACAGGGAAGGGCTTTGGGTGCTGTGGGTCTGGCGGGTGCCCACAGGAGGGGTTCAAGCCCTCGAGCTGTCTCTTGGCTTTCAGAGCATGCTGCCCTCCCAGTACTGGTACTACATGATCGAGCTCTCCTTCTACTGGTCCCTGCTCTTCAGCATCGCCTCCGATGTCAAACGCAAGGTGGGCTGGGGCAATGGGGCTCGCTGGGGGCACCTTGGCAGGGGGTTCTTCACCCTCTGGGGCTGGGGGGGCACTGGGGCTGTGGTGGGGGTCTCGGGTACGAGCAGGTTGTGGTGTTTGGAGCCTGCTCCAGCCTCCAGCTCCCCCTTTCCTGGGTGCAGGACTTCAAGGAACAAATCATCCACCACGTGGCCACCATCATCCTCATCAGCTTCTCCTGGTTTGCCAACTACGTCCGTGCGGGGACGCTCATCATGGCCCTGCACGACTCCTCGGACTATCTGCTGGAGGTACAGCCCCTCCACGGCCGCCTCCTCATGGAGCCATGGCGTGGGTTGGGTTGAAGGGAGCTTAAAGCTCATCCAAAGCCATGGCAGGGACCCCTTCCACCGGAGCAGGATGCTCCAAGCCCCTGTGTCCAACCTGGCCTTGAGCACTGCCAGGGATGGGGCAGCCACAGCTTCTCTGGGCACCCTGTGCCAGCGCCTCAGCACCCTCACAGGGAAGAGCTTCTGCCTAAGAGCTCAGCTCAGTCTCCCCTCGGGCAGGTTAAAGCCATTCCCCTTGGCCTGTCCCTGCATCCCTTGTCCCAAGCCCCTCTCCAGCTTTCCTGCAGCCCCTTCAGGCACTGGAGCTGCTCTAAGCTCTCCCCTGCATCTTCAGCTCTGTCTCCATCGCTCACCCCCTCTGTCCCTGCCCCCCCCCAGTCTGCCAAGATGTTCAACTACGCCGGCTGGAGGAACACCTGCAACAACATCTTCATCGTCTTTGCTGCCGTCTTCATCATCACCCGCTTGGTCATTCTGCCCTTCTGGTGAGTGCTGGGGGCCTGGGGGGGGGGGGAATGACACTGAGGCATGGGGCAGGGAGATGCAAAGGGGGGGCAGGATCTTGGTCCCTGCCTGTAACGGGGCTGCTTCTCCCGGCAGGATCATGCACTGCACCGTGGTTTACCCGCTGGAGCTCTACCCGGCCTTCTTCGGCTACTACTTCTTTAACTTCATGATGGCCGTGCTGCAGTCGCTGCACATCTTCTGGGCCTACCTCATCATCCGCATGGCCCAGAAGTTCATAACTGGAAAGGCAAGAGGGGGACGAGGGGGTGATGGAGAGCCCCAAATCATGGAGCTGGGTTGCATTTGGCTCCTGAATCCCAGAGAATCCTCAACGGGGACTGGAGGCTCTGGCGCCATGGAGGGGGTCTCTGGGTGTGTGGGGTTGTCCCTGGCACCCGGGTGGGTCTGGGTGGTGCCCATGGAAGGGGTCAAACCGTGCCTGAACCCCCCCCCCCCCCTCTTTTGTCACCCCACAGGTGGTGGAGGACGAGAGGAGCGACCGCGAGGAGACGGACAACTCGGAGGAGGAGGAGGAGAAGAACGGGCCCCTCTCCAACGGGCACCCGGTGCTCAACAACAACCACCGCAAAACCGACTGAGGCACCGGAGCCACCGCCCTGGGGTGTCCCCCCCGCCACCACCACCACCACCACGACCTCGCTCCCCTCCGGGTGCAGCCGTTGCCGCTTCCCCACCTCACAGCGGTGGTGCCCTTCCTGCCTTTCACCTGCTGCCTTAAGCCACCGCGGTGCCGGGGTTCCAGCCCCGTTATTCCCCCTTTCCCACCCATCCCAGCGGGAAGCACGGCCTGCAGCTGCCTCTAACACGGGGAGAAGCCCCTTCCCCAAGCCCGGGGCAGGGTGGGAGGGAGGAGTGGAGCAATTCCGGGGCGGGGGGATCCAGTGGCCATGGGGACACTTGGGAAGGGAGCCCCCGGAGGAGTTGGATCCCTTCCTTTTGCCAATGGGATTTGGGTATCGTGTCCCCCCCCACCCGGACAAATTCACAGCCCAATCCCTTCCTTTTTGTGTTCTTGTTTTTTGCTGTTTTCTATTTATTTGGATGCCAGAAGGAGCCGGGGGCTTGGCTCCGGGGTCTCCTGCCTCCATCCCGGGCTGTGGGGATGTCCCAGCGCGGAGGGAGGAAGGAAAGGACCATTCCCAACCACAGACCAAAAAACGTGTTTTGTTGTTCTTGTTTTTTAAAAAAAGAAAGAAATAAAAAGCTTAAAAGATACGAAAAGTTCACAACTAATAAACTTCCAGGAAAAAAAAGAGAATTCCAGAGCTCTGGAATCATCTGTGGCTGCTGCAGTGGCTCCGGCTCACACACGGGGGTGGTGTCAGTGGAGCTGCAGTGGGGTGAGGCCAAAATGGGGCAGATTTGGGGGTTTTGGTTGGTCTCAAGTCCAGGGCGTCGCTTCGGTAACAAACCCGTGGTTCATTGCTCCGGAGCAATGGAAAGGTTCCTGCACCAGGCCCCAGCTGCAGCCCATGCACCTGCAGTGCTTGAGGTTCACCCCATTGACCCAGAGTGGTCCATTGGAGCTGGGCGCATCCCATCATCCTGCCCCTAACCCCACAGGGATGGACACAGCTCGGTCCCACCCTGAAGCAGTTCCCTGGAGTGTTTCCCATTGGAAAACCAGTGGCAGAAGCACCTCCTAGAGGCTCAGGTTTGGGCATCCCTCCCCACCCCACATCCCCTGCCTGGGGTCCGGATCAGTTTGTGTCCGTCTGCTCCCTGCAACCTGAGTTCCTCAGCTTGGGAATGACGAGGCCACCGGGAAGGGAAGGGCAGGGAGGGAGCACGGGGGGCTCAGAGCAGCCGCCCGCGGCACTCGATGGCCCCGCAGCAGCACAGCAGCTCTTTGCCCTCCACGCTGCCCACTTCGTAGTTGTAATCCCAGGTCAGCTCCGTGCCAGCACGGATCCTCCTGGGGAGAGAAGGGGAAGAGGCCATTCCAGAGGGGAGGAGCAGCCGGAGCTCCCGCTCCCAGCGCTCACATCTGACCTCGCTGGACCAATCCAGCTCCCCCCCCCCCCCCAGGCCAAGGGTGAAGCAGGCGGCGCCGCTGCCTTTGGCTCCATGGGGAGCACGGGGACAAAGGTCCCTGATGAATCACTCCCGTGGGGCTTCCCGAAGGTGACTCCGTGCTCCCGGGGCGCAGGAGCCACGTGGCGGGGGACTGGGGCTTAACTCCCCCCTTTGGAAAGGTCTAAACCCAGTGCAAACCAGCCCAGGACCTGCACAGAAGGTTGGGGGGGTCCTCACCAAGGTTCTCCCCACTCAGGCTTGGGGGGGGGGACACAGCAGGGGACAAGAGGACAAGGGGACCCCCATCCCTGTGCCCCCCACTCACTTGCTGGCGAAGAAGGCGACCCAGGGGAAGCGGAGGTCGTGGGTGTCCACAAACACGTTCTGCACGAAGAGGTTGGGGCTGCAGCTATGCTGGAGGGAGCAGAGGCACCGTGAGCACAGGGCTGGAGCTGGGACAAGCAGCAGCGTTCCCCATGGAAGGGGCTCCACTCCCTCCCTGCCCACAGCAGGGCTGGAGGCACAGGCAAAGGTGATGCTGCTGAGGAAGGTCTGACTCGGCTGTCACGGGGCCTGGTTCCAGCCACAGGGGTGGGGATCCATCCTCCTCATCCGGCTCTTTTCCCAGTTTTTAATGGGCTGGGTGGAAGGGACCTTAAAGCTCATTGAAAGCCACGGGCAGGGACCCCTTCCACTGGAGGAGGATGCTCCAACCTGGCCTTGAACACTGCCAGGGATGGGGCAGCCACAGCTTCTCCATTCAACCCATTCCAGTGTCCCAGCACCCTCACAGGGAAGAACTTCCCTATCTCCAACCTAAATCCCCCCTGTTCCAGTCTGAACCCATCACCCCTTGTCCTGTTGCTCCAGTCCCTGATGAAGGCCCCTCTCCAGCATCCTTGCAGCCCCCTTCAGACACTGGAAGCTGCTCTGAGCTCTCCACGCAGCTTTTCTCCAGGCTGAGCAGCCCCAATGTTCCCAGCCTGGCTCCTATGGGAGCTGCCCCAGGTCCCCCCCCAAGGTGCCCATTGCCCCTCGAGGTGACTCACGTTGAGGTAGCGGCCCAGGTTCCCCTCCAGCTTGGCGTCGATGATGTAGCAGGACTCCTCGCCGTCGTAGAACTGCCGCGTGGTCCGGCGCACCGGCGCGCTCTCGCCCTTGTCGGCGGCCATGGTGGTGGATTTGATGGCAATGCCGTGGGTTGACTTGAGGGCAAAGCCCCGGGTGGACTTCACAGCCACCTGCCTCTTCATGGGACCTGCCACAGGGGAGGAGACTCCACCGTGGTCCCTGCACCTTCCACAAGAGGAGCCCCACAGACACTGACTCAGATGCCCCATCCCTGGCAGTGCTCAAGGCCACGTTGGACACAGGGGCTTGGAGCATCCTGCTCCAGTGGAAGGTGGCCCGGGTTGAACTGGATGAGCTTCAGCAAACCCTTCCGACCCAAACCATTCCCTGGGCTGGCTCCAGGGCATCTCTCAGCTCTCCACTTGACCCAATGAACCTCACAGTTGGTTTTAGGCAGCTCTCCACAATGCCCAAGCACCTGGGGACTGGGCTTTGCAGTTATGGCCCAAACAAGCCCTGGGGAAGCCTCAGCCCTTGGCTGGTGAGACAGAGCTCATCGGCACACGGGGCAGGACGCACCACGCTCACAGCTACAGCCCCAGGAGCCCGGTTTGGTGGCTTCTGCCCCAGGTGGCTTCACTGTACCTGTTCTTTGTGCTCCTCACCTGACCCCGAGGACGGGTTCTTCTTCTCATCCCCCTCCTCCTCATCGGAGCCCGAGGAAATGGTCTGGATGTCGTCGCTGTCGTTGGTGGTGGCCTGGCCCTGCCCTGCTGCTGCGGGGCCGTTCTCCCCCTCACTCTCAGTGCTGCTCGACACGGTCAGCACGTCCTGGCCAAAGGGACCCCTGGCTCCCGAGGGCACCTTGGGGCAAGGAGAGCGTTGGCATTGGGGAGGAAGGGACCGACACCACAAAGCAAACCCCGGCCCGTGGCTGCCCTGCCGAGCACCGCATCCCTGGTGTGGGAACCAAGGCGCTACATCCCCTTACAACACAGGGACCAGACCCCACGTGGCCTCTGTTTCTGGGGCTCCCAGACCCACAGAAGGGCCCCAGTGGCAGAAGGAAATCAGCTTCCCCCCAGGAAATCACAGCCCCAAACCACAGCCCTGCGCTGGTGCCCAGCTGGGAAGGGAAGCGCAGAGGAACAGACCCCAAGGAAGGTTCAAGGCCTTCACTGAACCAGGCTGGGGCTGGGGCAGAGCCAGACCCACCCCTTCCCACCCTGGTCTGGCATTCCCAGCCCATCCCATCCCTAGGATCTCTGCTCACATCCGTGCTGGGCTGGGGGGTGCCGGAAAGCCGCTTGCTCTGCAGCAGCGCCGTCCTGCTCGTCGGCCTCCGGATCCCCTCGAGCTTGGGAGGGCTGGGGTTGTATCCATACATCCTGCCCAAGTCACCCAGCCTGTGGGAAGAGCAGGTGCCCTTGGATCTCCAGGCAGAGCCACAGCAGCAGGGGGAACCGAGAGCTGCACAAGCCCATAGCGGTCCCCCTGGGCCCAGCCCCAGCTCTGTTTCCTCCAGCACTGGTGTTAAACCCAGTTAAGGGCAGCCCTAAAGCTGCAGCAATCCCTTAGCTGGCAAGGAAAAGCAGGAAAATCCACGTTAAGGAACCTTACCCGGGAATTTTGGCTACGTCCTCAGGTTCCTGCAGGGGGGAGAAGGACACGCAATTAAAACCTCTCCCTTTTGGAGCACCCTTCAGCCCTTCTGTGCAACCACTTCCCAAACACCAGCCCCGCTCAGTGGGGCACCCAGGCCAAGTCCTGACCGTGGGTCTCCCGTCCTCTGTGTCCCATACGGTGGGTCCTCAACAGAGCAGGGAGGGGACAAAGAGCACCCCCATGTCCCCACCATCCCTGGCACCCTCTTGCAGGGCTGCACAGCCACGGAGCACCGAGGGCCTGGGGGACATTCAGCACACGCTGAGCAGCTTCTTTGTAGCCTCTTGTGCCCAAACATCCCTCAGGAAGGGACCAGGCACCTGCCACCCTACCCCAGCAAGCAAAGGCCAAGTAAGCAGAGCATGGGGACACCAAAGAGCACCGCAGGCACGTTGTCCGCGTGGAGAAGCCATTGAGCAAGAGCACAGCTGATGCCCATCGTGGTGCCTCCGTTTCCTCATCTCCCTTACTTCTTTCTTTGATGCCTTCAGCTCCTGATCCACATCTCCCGGGGCAGCAGTGCAGGTTTTCTCCCTTTCCCCTGGGATCTCCCCTTTGCTGGCCTTGGCTTCCCCTCCTTCACTCATCTTGAAGGAGGAGGCGCTGTCATTGTCCTGGAAGCCGTCGGCCATGCTGTTGGAGCTCAGCCACGACACCACCTTGTTCTTGGAGGTCTCCTCCGACACCGGGAGCTTGCAGGAGGCAGCCGCAGGGGCCTCGTCGGGCTGAAGCTGCCGGGCAGGCCCGGAGTCCTTGGAGGCCGTCTCCGAGAGCCCGTTCTCCTTCTGGCCGCGGGTCTGGCGGCGCGTGGCGTAGCTGCGCCACACCGAGCTGGTGCTGAAGTCCTCGTCCTTGCAGAAGTTGTCATCAGAGCTGTCCTCGTTGGACTCCTCCTGCTCCTCCGTGCCCGTGTTCTCGTCCTCGTCGTCCTTCAGGTCCACGCCGCTGCTGTCCGAGGAGCACTTGGCGTCGCTCTCGTAGCCCTCCTTGAAGTTCTCCACGCTCTCGATGTGGTCCAGGTTGGCAAAGTACTCGTCCCCCATCTCCAGCCCCTCTTTGTCAGCAAAGTCATCCGTGAGGATCTTCCCTGAGGGAAGGGGAAAAGAAGGGGGAGTTTTCCAGGGATGAGGCTCCTAACCCAGCGCGCAGCAGCAAGCGAACAGGGCTTGACACCGCCTCAGGCCAAAGCTGGACTGGGAAAGGGCAATGCCTGACCCCGATACTTGAGGTAATCTGAAGCACTTGGGTGGTCATAGAACGGGTGAGGTTGGAAAGGAGCTTAAGACCAGCCAGTTCCAAGCCCCTGCCATGGGCAGGGATGCCTCACACTAGACCATGTTAGCCAAGGCTCTGCCCAGCCTGGCCTTGAACACTGCCAGGGATGGAGCATTCACCACTTTGAGCAACCTGTGCCAGTGCCTCAGCACCCTCACGATAAAGAACTTCCTTCTATCTAACCTGAACTTCCCCTCTTTCGGTTTGAACCCATCCTGTGCCTACATCCAGGTTTCTCACTACAGGGTCCTTGCTAACATCCAGGTTTCCAACATGGACATCTCTCAAACAGAGGCACAGCCTTGGCCTCTGAAGGGCTGGCTGGAGGTGATGGCCCAGCACAGAGGTGTTGCTGAGGGTGAGCAGAGCACCAGAACCCAGCGGTGCTCCTGCTTTCCTTGCAGGGCTGATGCAACCGTCCTGAGCAACTTCTGCATTTGGTTGGTTTGTGCTGAGGGCCCCAGCAACCAGTGGGGTGTAAACAGGAAACAGGTTTGTGTTGATTCAAAGCGTGCACAAGCAGCGCGGGGGTCACACAATCATGGCCTGCTTTGGCTGGAAGGGACCTTAAAGCTCCTCCAGCTCCAATCCCTGCCATGGGCAGGGACCCCTTCCACTGGAGCAGGATGCTCCAAACCCCTGGGTCCAACCTGGCCTTGAGCACTGCCAGGGATGGGGCAGCCACAGCTTCTCTGGGCACCCTGTGCCAGCGCCTCAGCACCCTCACAGGGAAGAGCTTCTGCCTAAGAGCTCAGCTCAGTCTCTCCTTGGGCAGGTTAAAGCCATTCCCCTTGGCCTGTCCCTGCATTCCTTGTCCCAAGCCCCTCTCCAGGTTTCCTGCAGCCCCTTCAGGCACTGGAGCTGCTCTAAGGTCTCCCCTTCAGGAGCCTTCTCTTCCCCAGGCTGCCCCAGCCCAGCTCTCTCAGCCTGGCTCCAAAGCAGAGCTGCTCCAGCCCTCGCAGCAGCTCCGTGGCCTCCTCTGGACTCACTCCAGCAGCTCCACGTCCTATTTCGTGATAAACAAAGCCCAGATCTCAGGCCTGACACAACCAGATCTTTTCAAACACTTATTCCCCCCACTCCTTAACTGAAACCGAGCAGATTCCTATCTGGATACATGTGACTGCCAGGCAGGGCTGGCTCAACAAAGGCTTTTCATTCACAGCACCCATTTCAAAGCTAAGAGGCTTCTACCTGCTCAGCCCATGGGGTGAGGTCCTACCTGCATAGATGCAGACAAAGGAGCCTTTAGCAATATCATCGAGGCAGCGAATGCCCCAGCCTTTGTTCTGGGTCTTGAATAACTGCAGCCGGACTTGGAGGCCGTGTTGGACCAAGCGGTTGGTGCACATGTTAATGTTGCACTTGCACCTCTTGTTGCACTCATAAACTCTGAAAGAGAGGAGAACAGAGACATCTTCCTTGGTAAAGAACCTCCCAGGAGCTCGTGTGGCACCAGAAATGACACAAAAGGACCTGCAGCAGCGACTGAGAGCTCAGCAGAGCAGGGAAAGCGTTGTTGCGAGGTGCTGTGGCCATGAGCAGAGATCCTAGGCCACATGTTAACAGGGATCAAGGACAGAGGCAGGTTTGCACTCCCTCCCTCAAGAAACAGAGTCACAGAATGGTTTGGAAGGGACCTTAAAGCTCATCCAGGGCAGGGACACCTTCCACTAGACCACATTGCTTCAAGCCCCATCCAAAAACTTCTTCCTAATGACTCATCTCAGTCTCTCCTCTGGCAGGTTAAAGCCATTCCCCTTGTCCTATCCCTCCATCCCTTGTCCAAAGCTCCTCTCCAGGTTTCTTGTACCCTCCTTAGAGAGCGGCTCTAAGGTGTCCCCAGAGCCTTCTCTTCTCCCAGCTGAACAATACCCCTCTTTGGGAGCATCAAGAGGCCGAGTTTCTGGGGCTGGTGTCTGTGAGGGAAGAAGATGTGGTTCTGCTTACCCTGTTGGGAGACATTCTTCCAGCCTTTTGTGCTGGTATCCAGAGTTGGGGTTGATCTGTCCTCCTGGGGTGCAGCCAGTCGCCTGGACAGTCAGCTGGTGACAGGCACATTTTGATCTAGAGAGACACAGGAAAACCCACCCACCCTTCAGAAGTTACGTTTTAGACACTGGTTTTACAGAAAGGCGAAGAAATCCCATCTTTCTGAACAGGTACATGCAGAGATGGGCTTCATCTGGGGTCAAATCTACAAGCAAGCAGAGCTCCACGAAGTGCAGAGCAGGTCCACCTTGTGCTGCCATCCCCACCCTCCAGCCCCACTGGCACCCATGGGGTCACCTAGAATCATAGAACAGTTTGGGTTGGAAAGGACCTTAAGATCATCCAGTTCCAAGCCCCCTGCCGTGGGCAGGGTCACCTCACACAAAACCATCTCACCCAAGGCCTCGTCCAACCTGATCTTGAGCACCTCCAGGGATGGAGCATTCACAACCTCCCTGGGCAACCCATTCCAGTGCCTCAGCACCCTAACAGGAAAGAATTTCCTCCTCAGATCCAACCTAAACTCCCCCTGTTTCAGTTTGAACCCATTACCCCTTGTCCTGTCACTACAGTCCCCAATGAAGAATCCCTCCCCAGCATCCCTACTTGTCTCTGCAGCCGTCTTTGCAGTCACAGCCCACGAGGAACTCCCAGCTGGTGTTGATGTAAACCCCTTTGCCCGGGATGCGCTCCTTGCTGTAGGCCACCTGAGGCGGCGGGGTGTTATCGATCTCATTGACGCAGGACAGCGGCACGTCCTCCCTGCCCTTGGTAATGTCCGCGATGTAGTAGTAGGGTTTGTAAGGTTGGAACTTGCGGTCCACCAGCACGTAGGGATCCAAGCAGAACATCTCCAGGAAGAGGAAGTCACAATCCGTCTCGAAGAGGTACCGCTCGATCTCCTGCATGCTCCGCAGGCAGAGCCCGCACGGGGTCTTGTAGAGCACGTGGAAGCCCACCTTGCGGTTGAGGCGGCGCCGCGCCGTCATGCGTCGGAAGTCGTAGAGCAGCGGGATGAGCAGCGGGTTCCGGCTGCGGTACTGGTCGCTGCGCAGCGGCCGCACGCGCGACAGGCACGTGTAGCTGCACACGTGGGGCAGGTAGAAGAGCTTCTCCAGCGGGGCTCGGTACGAGGGCTCGTTGGGCACGCGGTCCATCATGCCGTGGAAGGCCTGGTGGGTGCTGCTGCCTGTTTGGCTGCTGGGGGGGGGAGGCAGGCAGCGGGAAAGGGAGGCGTCAGAAAGCACGTAAGGAAGCAAGAGAACGGGTTGGGTTGGAAGGGACCTTAAGATCAGAGATTGGGATGGGCTGGAAAGGACCCTCAGATCATAGAATGGTTTGGGTTAGAAAGAACCTTAAGATCTTCCAGTTCCAAGCCCTTGCCGTGAGCAAGGCCACCTTCCACTAGACCCTGTCGCCCAAGGTGCTGTCCAACCTGGCCTAGAACACTGCCAGGGATGGAGCATTTACCACTTGTCTTGGCAACCTGTGCCAGTACCTCAGAGCTTCCAAGAGCAAAGGGATTTTAGGCACTTCATTCCTATCAAAGCAGCTGCTTTGATAGATGCTTTTTTTGTGGTTACACACAAGGACACTCATTGGTTTTGCTGCACAGATGAATTAAGACACAAACACCAGCACTCCCAGGGAGTGAGGCTGGGCAGGTGTTACCAGCAGCAGAGAACACAACCACCACCCCCAAAAAATCACAGTAGGGAAGCAAAACCAAGCCCAAGCTGGTTGTGGTCTCTGACCGTGGAGCAACGGCTTCTGTGCTTCCAACTGCCACAAAGCCACCACTGTGGAAAAGCCACCTGCAGACTGACATTAACAACAGCTTTCCTCGGCGCCTACAAAGCTTGTAGCAACAGGAGTCCTCTAACAATAAGCAGGGGCAGAGGCTTTGGCCAGAATCCCACTGGAGTAAATGCTGCTCAGAACTGATAAGAGACCCCCCCAGGCTCAAATATAACAAACAGTTTTCTGGGAGGCAACACAAAGCAGAAGACAAATGGCTCAGGACGAGATAAGCTGCAAATGAAGAGCTCAGTCCGTAGGGAAACAAACCCAACAAGCCCCCGAGCTGCCCCAGCATCCCCAGCTCTGCCAAGGATGCAGGGAACAAGCTGCACTCACCGATGCTGCTGGGCTGCATTGGTCCTGCCCCCCAGAGGTGCATCACTGAGGATAGGGGGAGAAGGGGAAGACTGCCCAGAACCCCCAGAGCTGGGACGGAAGGAAGTGCTCTTCTTGGCCACTTGCTTCCTCGCCTGGGCCAGCTGACTGTCAGAGTACCTGCAGGAGGGAAGGGGTCAGGGACTGGAACAGGCTGCCCAGGGAATGGTGGAGTCACCAGCCCTGGAAGCGTTCCCAAACTGTGTAGATGAGGCCCTTTGTGACAGGGGTTAGCAGTGGGGAATGGTTGGACTTGATGATCTTGAAAGTCTTTTCCAACCTGATGGATTCTATGAGTGATATGCAAGATTCACATGCAGCAGTGCCCCATCCATGAGAAAACAAGCAGGTTTTTTCCTAAGGAGTGTAAAAATCAGCCCATTTCTACCTCTTTGTCCTACAACCCCAAGCAAATGCCAGCATGCATGGAAAAGTGCTATGTATTTGGAAGCAAGGCACGAGGGTGAAAGGAGTGCAACCAGGCTGCCCAAGGCCTTCAGTTTGAAGAAGCTGGCCAAACCAGTCCATGAAGAAACCCCTGCACCAGCAGAAACAAGAGCTTACAGAGCTTGGGCAGTGCTGAGCAGTGGGAGGAACAGGAGCACAGAGGACTCTTTTGTCTGTACCAAGTAACAAGATAAGATTGTGTGAGGGAATAGAATAACACTGCTGACAAAAGGGGCTCCCAAACAGGGATGCACAACACCAGGGAGGTGGGAGACACTTGAAGGACACAATACTCCCACCCTAAGAAACAACAGCAGATCCAATCCACTTACACCCATCAAACAGAGAACCAGCCCAAACCAGCCACTGCCACAAGTGGAAGAATGCAGTTATGTTATCAGGGTGCCAAGGGTGGGGACAGCGAGAGCAGAAGGGGCTGGCCATTTCTGCAAACATCTGCCTTCAGAGCCAAGTGTCAGCACACATTGAGAAGTCAAGAGCAAGAGAAAAGAGGTTCCACCGATGGACTTCAAACAGTCCCAAGTGGCAGCTCCCTGGCACCTTAGAACTTGAAAGTGAGCCTAGAGAGGGACTAGAACCAGCCCTTCCTCAGAGCAAAACAAACACCAGAGTGAAATGCACATCCTCTCAGTTTTAATAAGCTAAATCCAGTGTGGTTTTAACCCATCAATTTCCTCTGGGACAGCTGGGACATGGATCTTGCTGCCTCCAGTCACTGGGGTCTTTAAGCAGTTCACTGGTTAACTGCAGGGCAGGGAACCAGCTGTAATGCATGTCTTGTACTAGATCTGAAAACAAGAGCCTCAAGTCAAAGCCTTTGTGGGGAGAGAAAAAACACCCCAAAGCTTCCATGGAAATGTTAAATGGAAGAGGAGATTCAGCAGCCTCGAGGGTGGCCGATTCAACTGGATCATCTTCATTCCGTGTTGTTGCACATCCTTCCTACACCCTCCTCAGCTCGAGGTGTCCTGGGGTTAGGGCCACAGCCCAGCTCTCCCTCTGCTCCCAGGACTGCTGTGAGGAGCCAGGGCTGCGTTCCTCCTGCTGGAGCAGACCTCTTCTGCTATAGCAAGAGAGGAGGAACAAGGCTGCTACAGCTTCAAGCCCTGTTTTGAATGGCTTGGAGGAGCATTTCCAAGTTCAAGGGGCAGAATGGGTCCTATCGCACTGGTACTTGGAGAGGAACTCCCTCCTGAGGCTGGAGGCTGCAGGCAGGGGGGTTTCTTAGATGCTGCTACACCTAGAGAGCATCCCATGAGTAAAGGTTCACTTCCTGCACGGCTTCCTGACAGCTGGGACACATCTTCTCTCCCATCTGCCCGAGCAGCAGGGCACAGTCACAGCAGAAGACATGCTGGCAGGGGGCGAGGCGTCCGTAAATTCGGATGGGGAATCCACAGTGGTGGCAAAAATGAACTGGGGCAGCATCTCCCATCCCAGGAAAGTCCCAGGGCACGTGCCCAGGTACCCTGGTGGTCTCCAACACGTTCCCTTCATCACCAAGTTGAGTTCCTCCTTCATCCAGGCCTCCTTCAGCACTAGCCTGCACCTCCAGGAACGTCCTGCTTGGGTCCCTGGCAGCAGAAGGCACGGGTGTGACTTGGCTGTGGCTCAGCTCGATCAGGTTTGGCCCATGACCAAGCACTGATCCTGAGTTCCCAGTGCCTCGTAAGCCATCGAGGTCTGTGAGCAGCTCAGTCCAAGTGGAGCAAAACAAAGCAGCCGGTGGCCAGGGCCTGGATCATGACACGAGGGAGCAATTCAGACTTTGAGAGGAGAAGAAGCAAACACTCTTAAGTTGGAAATACATCAAGGGTGAAGCTTTAGCCTTGAGGAAGAAGCTGGTGCTTGGCTCTCAGCTCTCCCACCCCCTGTTACTCATCCAGCTGCCTTTATCTAGAGTTTCCCCCAGAAACATGACTAAAAGCAATTTGTGCAACCAGGAGACAAGTTAGTCACAGAGGAAACATGCACCTGAGGATTCCCCTACACAGAGAGGAGGGTGCCTGAAGGAGCTGAGCACTGGAGATGAAAGGAGGTAGTGATGGAAGCAGAGAAGTGACTCGAGTACTTACTCCATCTCTGCAGGCTGTGGAGAAGCAGAGCGTGGAGCCTGTGAGGCTGCCTGCATCTGCTCTAAAGGCTTGTACTGGGTACCAGCTCCTGTTAGATCCTGTGTGTATTGTACCACGGGCCCTTTGCTCCTCACAGCACCTAGTGGGGAGGGGGGGAAAGGGGAATCTCAACAGGAGAAGTCTCCACCATCAACCAAAGCCACAAGATACTGCTTTAGTCCCCAAAGGCAACCAGAAGAGAGGCATTTGTGGTTAACATCGGGTCACAGGTGAGTGTGGAGTCACAGCCAGTCACCTCAGACAGATGCTGGCCACTTCACACAAGTGCAGCTTGGTTCTGTGGCATCTTTATGTCAGGAGAAAAAGCCCATTGGAAATCCTGCTTCACCAGGAGTTCCACTGAACCCAACTCCACCCAACCAGAACCAGCTCCCACCCGTCCAACCCAAGGCACCCATCCAAATTCCAGGACCCAAATGAAAGGAAAAGATGCCACATACCAACATTGGGACGAGTTCTTGCTTGTCCACTTAGCTTCTTTTCCTGGGTGGAGGCTGTGGAGGCTTTCATGCTGAACATGGGCTCGAGGCGTGTGGAGCCCCGGTAAATCCACTCGCAGCGCTTGTCATCCTGCAGCAAGGAGAAGGCAACATTCCCAGCACCCATGGCAAGAGCTTCCAGAGGGATAACCCAGGCCTGGGAGACAGCCAGGAGCACAATCCAATGGAAAGGAGGCAAAGCATTGACCTGAAGGCTTCTGAAAGACCATGCAGCCAAGGGAGGACAAGGGCAGTAATTCAGCATGTCTGGGAGAACCCTGAATACAAACTGAACCTAGAAGATGCCCAATGCCAAGACCCCAAACCTTGTTCTATCCTTAGCGAACAACTGATCACTGGGACGTGGCTGGAGAAGGCAGATCCCCTTGGAAGACAAGCCAATTCCTCTGCACAAGCATCCTTTAGGGCAGGGAGGTTGCACAAAGTCCCCCCAGCCTGGTGGCCTTGCACTGGCTGGACAGGGAGAGAGCCAAGTGGGCCCAGAGAGGGCACCTCCTCCCCTTGTGGGATTTGTAGCACGTGAGCAAGCAGCAGCTCCCAACCCCTGCTCAGTTTCAATCCTGCTTCTCAAACCAGCACTTGGATCAGGACAGAAGCCACGCTGAGGTGTTTGCACACCTGCAGGTGATGGGTTTGGTTTCTTATTCATCTACTGCTTCACAGTTTCAATTTCAAAATGCTTTAAAAGACTCCTGAGTGCAAAGGAAAGAGTCTGACCTTCACTTGGTAGAACTACTAGGAAGACAGAACTACTTGGAAGGCAGAACTTGGTGGTCTACCTACTAAGCAAAGCATGTGCTTGCTTCAGGCCCCTGTATGATACCAACGAAACTGGATTCAATCAGACCTCTCCACCAGCCTCAAATCTAAGCTCATCTTTCCCTTCTCATGGGAGAAAGGGAACTGCCTTACCAGGAAAAGGATCCTGACCAGGCTGCTATCCACTTCTTCCACTCGGGATTTCCACCAGGTCCCTTCCCACTCTGTTTTGATGAGCTGCCCGCTCTTGAGCAGCACCATGGGGCGGTTGGGGTAGGCTGTGATGTACTCCTCGATGAAATCCCGAGAGGAAACATCCTCAATGTCTTCCCAGGTCTTCTTCACTGCTCAGAAAAGGATGGGGGGGAAAGGGATGGTCAGGGGTGGAAAACTCTCACAAAGAGGAACTTTATAAAGATCCCAGATGGAGTTTTACATAAGAACATTCACGTTGGGGGGTTCTGGTGGCAGGAATCCAGCC
Source organism: Pezoporus occidentalis (assembly GCF_034315485.1). Taxonomy (NCBI): domain Eukaryota; kingdom Metazoa; phylum Chordata; class Aves; order Psittaciformes; family Psittacidae; genus Pezoporus; species Pezoporus occidentalis. Next base: position 7,001 of record NW_026915715.1, on the reverse strand, counting down.
ATGGTAATGCACCCAGAGTGCAAGGGGTCAGCACAACCACTCTGCCAGGAAGAAACCAGTCTCCTCCAGCTTCAGACACAAACATCTACATGCCCTCTGTGTTTTGAACCCCACCTCCTTCATACAGCCAAAGACTTCCCATACAACTCCAGTGTTAGGATACAGAAGGGGCAGAGCTCACTCACAGGGTCTGCAGACTGGGTACAGCTCCCACTCCTTGACATATGAAGCGTAGCCATCATCAAAGAAGATCAGGAACCTGGAAAAGAGCAGCATTGGAAGCTGGAATTAAACATGCAGCTGAATAAAGCACAGTTATAATGGAAGAAGAGGTATTTCTGGAGCCTTTGGGACAAAGCAGCAGCAGAGAATGAGGACGGTGACAAGGAAGGAGCTGGAGACACCCCCAGGGCTCCATCTGCAGACAGGAGATGAGCACAAGAGAGTCCCCAGCAGCTGCAGGGGCCAGGAGCTTGGAGAGGACCCCCCAAAGGCTGGGCATGGCACCCACTCAGTGCCGGTGCCTCAAACAGTAACCTCAGGATATGGAGCTGTGTGAAGACTGTGTTACAGGAGAGCAGCACTGCAGGCAGGAGGAGTAAATCTGCAACCTGAGTACTAAATGCACTCCATTTGCAGTGATTAAAGATGTATCAGATAGAATTTGACACAATGAGGCATTTCTGGCAGATCCACAGCTGAAACAGGGCAGTGATATCCTTTAGGACAACCTCAGGAAGCCCACGAGTCTAAACCACACCACGAAGAAGCCCTGCCCCATATGCATACACAACTAAAGCCTCCTTTAGACCCGTTCTTGCTTCTCCTCAAGTGCTTCAGCAACTAAATGCTTCCAGGGCTCATGTTTCCTAACCCTGGGTTTTCTGCCTTAAGCCAGGCAGACTTGTGTTTGTGTGATAAGGTGGATGAGTTACCAGATCTGATTCATGACTCAGGGCAATGAATAATAGAACAGAAGCTCCACCCAGAGCTCTGAGATAAGAAAAGCTGAAGAAGCCACACTCAGAACTACATCCTCCTAAAGGGCAGGAAGGAATTTAGCTCCAACAGTAACAAATAGACCTTATTTCCCCCCTAATCAAATGAAAACATAAGAGGGAGGGAGGGGGACACACATGACAGTGGAGGGGAATTAATACCTGTCCTTGTTCTTCACGTTTGGGGTCTCGGCCACAATACCAGCATAGAGCCAGACCTGGTTCCCATCTTTGTATTTGGCCACAACCCTGCTGCCAACATAGTGCTTCTCAGGCAGAGGGTGATAGTCGTAAGCAATGTGATTGCCAGAGAGCAGACTCTTCCCTTTGTTATCAAACTTCACTTTGTACTTCTTGCCAGCACCTGCAAGACATTTCACCATGGTAAGATAAGCGCCAAATGACTCCAGCCAAGTCCCATTCCGTAGCCCATTCCCAGCCAAGGGAATTCCTTCCAAAGCCTTTCAGGAATGAAGTTGGGAGGTAAAAGAGTGGCTTTCCCAACTCCAAAGTGGGGTGCAAGCCCCAAGCCCAGCCCAACACAGGGGACGTACCCACTCTCTGGATGGCGATCAGAGTCCCCTTGTGCCACGTTTTGGTTCTCTTCTTGCCCAGGATCCTCATGCCAACGTTGAGATCTTCATCATGGCTGAGATCCCCCCCCGATGCTACAGAGCCAGCGGGCTGGCCAGAGCCAGGACTCTCCTGAAGGCTTTGTGCATCTACCCAAAGAACAGCAATAAGGGATCCGTTAGAAACTGCCCAAAGAGTCCCTCTCTTAGGTCAGAAGAACATCGACAGGATGGCATCCTGGCTCTCCTGCACCTCACACACCCCCAAGTGCCTCAGTTTTCCTGGCTGGAGCCATCAGCAAGCGGGGTTTAAGCATCATTAAAAAGCTCTTCCCATTATGGAATTTGCACCACTTGGATTGGCTTTGGGAAAGAGCTTAAAGCCCAAGAGGAATCTGGACTCAACAGCTCCTAATGGGGCCTTCCTGCAGGGAAAGAGCAGCTCTTTTCTTTGTCAGCAAGCGAATCAAGAGGGGTAAAGGTGCAGGTAAGAGCCAGCCCTCGCCTGGCCCTCCCACACCGACCTTTCTGGGCATCCTGGGCACTTGTTTTCTTGCTCACAGCATCCATGAACTTCTGAACATCCTGGGCAGACTTCCTGATTGCAGCCATGGCTTCCTGCAGCTCGAGGGATGGAAAGAGGGATAAAACACGACAAACCTTTTCTTTCCCCTTTGCTCTAAACACAGCACTGACCCAAGTGCTGCAGCAAAACCCCACTCCGAGGACCTGAGTCTGGTGTGTTCCAACTCACCAGAGTCTGATCCTTTGTGATTCTGGAGCTCCCAGTGCCTGTGTCTGAAGAGAACAAAAGGGGTTTAAAACATCCCAGGGAGGGAAAATCCACCCTGGTTAAGTCGGGGAAGGAAGAGGGAACGCAGGAAAGCACCCACCCAAAAGGTTCTCTTCCCCTGCCAAAAGCCACCCTTTCCTAAGCCACCCCTTCCAGTTGCACTCCCTCCTTCCCCATAGGGGAGCACCTGATGGGGCCAACGGGAGGGTGGGCAAAGGGGGGAGCACCCGATGGGGCCAACGGGAGGGTGGGCAAAGGGGGGAGCACCCGATGGGGCCAACGGGAGGGTGGGCAAAGGGGGGAGCACCCGATGGGGCCAACGGGAGGGTGGGCAAAGGGGGGAGCACCCGATGGGGCCAACGGGAGGGTGGGCAAAGGGGGGAGCACCCGATGGGGCCAACAGGAGGGTGGGCACAGGGGGGAGCACCTGATGGGGCCAACGGGTGGGTGGGCAAAGGGAAGAGCCCCAGTGTTGGATTCCAGGGGCTCTGGAATAGCCCTGGGCAGGTGACATCCCCTGCAATGGGGTCTCCTACCTGATCCTCTCTCATTTAGGGACCTGTGCGGCTTAGGGCCAGCATGAGGTTACCCTTATCCTGATCCCTCTCATCCTCCAGGACATCCCTTCCCTTGGTACCCTGCAGTGCAAGGGGCTACTGAACTGTGCTTCCAGCCGGGATCAAGGCTCATGACATCGTCGTCGTCCTCATCCGGGATCTCGATCACTTCCATGGCTTTGGCAGCCAGCTCCTCATCCTCGGAGCTGCTCTCCCGGTACTGGAGGCCCAGTTTGGAATACAGGTCCTTCACGAGGCTCTCACACTTGTCAATGGCTCTGCGGGGGGGAAAGGGCACGGAGGGATGGGGGACAAGACAACGTCAGCGCATCCCATAATAAGAGGAATCAACCCCACAGCTCCGCCCAGCATTCCCGTGCCCCACAGCTCCCTTTGGCCCCATTCCCGTGCCCCACACCTCCCTTTGCCCCCATTCCCCTGCCCCACACCTCCCATTGTCCCCATTCCCATGCCCCACACCTCCCATTGTCCCCATTCCCATGCCCCACACCTCCCATTGCCCCCATTCCCGCACTCCACACCTCCCTTCACCCCCATCCCCATTCCCGCACCCCCTTCACCCCCATCCCCATTCCCACACCTTCACCCCCATTCCCCTGCCCCACACCTCCCTTCACCCCCATCCCCATTCCCACACCCCCTTCACCCCCATCGCCATTCCCACACCCCCCTTCACCCCCATCCCCATTCCCACACCTCCCATCACCCCCATCCCCATTCCCACACCCCCTTCACCCCATCCCCCTGCCCCACACCCCCCCTCACCCCCATCCCCATTCCCACACCCCCTTCACCCCCATCCCCCTGCCCCACACCCCCTTCACCCCCATCCCCATTCCCACACCTCCCTTCACCCCCATCCCCATTCCCACACCCCCCTTCACCCCCATCCCCCTGCCCCACACCTCCCCTCACCCCCATCCCCATTCCCACACCCCCTTCACCCCCATCCCCATTCCCACACCCCCTTCACCCCCATCCCCATTCCCACACCCCCCTTCACCCCCATCCCCATTCCCACACCCCCCTTCACCCCCATCCCCATTCCCACACCTCCCCTCACCCCCATCCCCATTCCCACACCCCCTTCACCCCCATCCCCATTCCCAACCCCCCTTCACCCCCATCCCGATTCCCACACCTCCCCTCACCCCCATCCCCATTCCCACACCCCCTTCACCCCATCCCCCTGCCCCACACCCCCTTCACCCCCATCCCCATTCCCCACACACCCCCCCACACCCCCACCGCCACCCACCTGGAAGCATCCTCAAAGAGCTGATCCACACAAGCCACCTCCTCTTCCTTCTCCCTCACGCACCTCTCCAGCTCCTCCAGCTCCCTCCTCCTCTCCCTCACGCCCTCGCACTTCTCCAGCTCCCTGTCCACGAGCTCCTGGAGCTCCTCCATGGACATCCCCAGCTCCTCCATCACCTCCTGCTGCAGCTCCCGCAGCTCCCGGGAATCCATTCCCGCCGCCGCCGCGAGCAGGGGGAGCTGCGGAACCCCCCCGACCGCTTTACACCTCCCCCCACGCCCCTGCACCCCCCCTCCCCCACACCCCTGCACCCCCCCCCTCCCCCCCCACCGCCACGAGCAGGGGGAGCTGCGGAACCCCCCCAACTGCTTTACACCTCCCCCCACACCCCTGCACCCCCCCCTCCCCCCCCCGCCCCTCTCCTCCCCATGGCCCCAAAGCCTCCCCAACCCCATCCTCTCCCACTCTATGGCGCTTGCTCCTCACCCTCCTTCCCCCCCCCCCCAAAGCCCTCACCCCAATTCCCTCTGCCCCACAGCCCCCTCTTTGCCCCCACAGCCCCCCTTAGCCCCCCAATCTCCTGCCCCACTGCTCCTCTCATCCCCACAGCTCCCCCTGCCCTCTACAAGCCCCTCTTCAGGCCCCATTCCCCTGCCCCACAGCTCCGTACATCCCCATAGGCCCCTTTGCCCCCACAGCCCCCTCTCTGCCCCCCATTCCCCTGCCCCACAGCTCCCTACATCCCCATGGGCCCCTTTGCCCCCACAGCACCCCACTCTCCTGCCCCACAGCTCCCCCTGGCCCCTACAAGCCCCTCTTCTCCCCACACAGGCTCCTCTTCAGCCCCAATTCCCCTGCCCCACAGCTCCCTGCATCCCCCTGACCCCCTTTGCCCCCACGGTCTCCCCTTGCCCCCTCCAGGCCTCCTTTTGCCCCCCATTTCCCTGCCCCACAGCTCCCTCTCAGTCCCCCTTTCACACCCCATGGGCCGCTCTTCGCCCCCATTCCCATGCCCACACCTCCCTTCGCCCCCATTCCCGTGCCCCACACCTCCCTTCACCCCCATCCCCTGCCCCAAACCCCCCTTCACCCCCATCCCCCGCCCCACACCCCCCTTCGCCCCCATCCCACTGCCCCACACCTCCCTTCACCCCCATCCCCATCCCCACACCCCCCTTCACCCCCATCCCCTGCCCCACACCTCCCCTCGCCCCCATTCCCCTGCCCCACACCTCCCTTCAACCCCATTCCCCTGCCCCACACCTCCCCTCGCCCCCATCCCCCCGCCCCACACCTCCCTTCACCCCATCCCCACACCCCCCTTCACCCCCATTCACCCCCATCCCCTGCCCCACACCCCCCTTCGCCCCCATCCCCCGCCCCACACCCCCCTTCGCCCCCATCCCCCGCCCCACACCTCCCTTCGCCCCCATCCCCCGCCCCACACCTCCCTTCTCCCCCATCCCCCGCCCCACACCCCCTTTCACCCCCATCCCCCGCCCCACCCCCCCTCCCCCCCCATCCCCCGCCCCACCCCCCCTCCACCCCCATCCCCCGCCCCACCCCCCCTCCACCCCCCGCACTCACCGCGCCCCGGTCCCCGCTCGGATGCGCCCTGAGGTGAGTGGGGGGCGAAGCGGGGCGCCCTCCACACCGGAACCCGCGTGACGTCACATCCGGCAACAGCAGCCCCGGCCTGCCCAAGGGGGCGGGGCTCCAACCGCCTGGCGGCGGCGGGGATTGGCTGAGGGGCACGCGCGGCGGGGCGGAGCTTCCCCCGCGGGAGGAGGCGCCGTACTGCCCCCTGCTGGAGCGGAGGTCTATGGGGGTGCGAGGGGCAATGGGGGACAATGGGGATGCTGGGGGGCAGTGGGGGTGCTGGGGAGCAATGGGGGTGCGGGGGGGGTTTGGGGGTGCTGGGGGGCAACGGGGGACTCTGGAGGGCAATGGGGGTGCGGGGGGGCAATGGGGGGCTCTGCAGGGCAATTGGGGGCAATGGGGGTGCGGGGGGGCAATGCTGGGGCAGGGAGGCAATGGGGGTGCAATGGGGGGGCTGGGGTGCTTGGGGGTGCTGGGGGGCAATGAGGGTGCTGGGGGGCAATGTGGGCCTCTGGGGTGCTGGGGCCCATGGGGAGCTGTGGGGATGTGGAGGACAATGGGGGGTGCTGGGGGGCAATGGGGGTGCTGGTGAGGTTTGGGGGGCTCTGGAGGGCAATGGGGGATTCAGGGGGTGCTGGGGGACAATGGGGGTGCTGGTGGGTTTTGGGGGCTCTGGAGGGCAATGGGGGTGCTGGGGGACAATGGGGGGCTCTGGGGGTACTGGGGTCAATGGGGAGCTGTGGGGATGTGGAGGACCATGGGGGATGCTGGGGGGCAATGGGGGGCTCTGAAGGCCCTGAGATGCTGGGTGGTGCAGGGGGAGGCTGGGGCCCTATGGGGCTGGGGGTGTTTGTTGGGGGTCCCTGGGGGTGTTGGGGGTCCCTGGGGGGATGTTGGGGTCCCTGGGGGTGTTGGGGTCCCTGGGAGGTGTTGGGGGTCCCTGGGGGTGTTGGGGGTCTCTGGGGGTGTTGGGGTCCCTGGGGGGTGCTGGGGTCCTTGGGGGTGTTTGTTGGGGGTCCCTGGGGTGTTTTTCGGGGATCCCTGGGGGGGTGTTGGAGTCCCTGGGGGTGTTTGTTGGGTTCCCAGCCCCATCACATGAGCTCCTTACCTCCCTATGGACAGACGGATGCTGCGCCCCACTCCTGACCCCCCACTGCCGGTTCCCAGCCCCATCCCATGTGTTCCTTACCCCCCTATGGACAG
>NW_026915714.1:150000-161295 GCF_034315485.1 Pezoporus occidentalis | reverse complement strand
CCCGCCCCTCACCTCGGGGCTGTACCGGCTCCAGCGGCGTCTCCTCGGGGCCCGCCTCCCCCGGCGGCCGCTTCTCCTCGTAGGTGCGGTAGGAACGAGACCGGCCTGGGCAGCGCAGCCTGGGACCAGCACGGCAGCCATGGCACCAGGACCGCAGCCAAGGCACCAGGACCGCAGCCATGGCACCAGCACCGCAGCCAAGGCACCAGCACCGCAGCCAAGGCACCAGCACCGCAGCCATGGCACCAGCACCGCAGCCATGGCACCAGCACCGCAGCCAAGGCACCAGCACCGCAGCCATGGCACCAGCACCGCAGCCATGGCACCAGGACCGCAGCCATGGCACCAGCACCGCAGCCTGGGACCAGCACGGCAGCCATGGCACCAGCACCGCAGCCAAGGCACCAGGACCGCAGCCATGGCACCAGCACCACTGCCATGGCACCAGCACCGCTGCCATGGCACCAGCACCACTGCCATGGCACCAGCACCGCAGCCATGGCACCAGCACCGCAGCCAAGGCACCAGGACCGCAGCCAAGGCACCAGCACCGCAGCCAAGGCACCAGCACCGCAGCCATGGCACCAGCACCGCAGCCAAGGCACGAGCACGGCAGCCATGGCACCAGCACGGCTGCCATGGCACCAGCACCGCAGCCATGGCACCAGCACCGCTGCCATGGCACCAGCACCGCAGCCAAGGCACCAGCACAGCATGGGAAGGACCAACCCGCACAGGACAGGGCCACCATTGGGTACCAGTGGGAGTCATCACCACCCACCACAGGATGGGACCCAAACCCATGGGATGGGAACCACCACTGAATACCAATGGGACCCCTCACCACCCATCTCAGGATGAGACCCACCACCACCCATCATGAGACAGGACCCACCACCCATGGGATGGGAATCACCACCGGATACCAATGAGCAATGGGACCCATCACCACCCACCACAGGATGGGACCCACAACCCATGGGGGGGGAACACCAACCACCCAGTATGGGGACCACCACCACCCATCACAAGACAGGACCCACCACTCCTGGGATGGGAACCACCATTGGATACCAATGGGACCCATCACCACCCACCACAGGATTGGACCCACCCCCGTGGGGTGGGAACACCAACCACCCAGTATGGGGCCTACCACCACCCATCACGACAGGACCCACCACCCATAAGACGGGACCCACCACCCACCACAGGATGGGACCCATCATCGTCACCCATAGACCCGTCACCACCACCACCCCCCACCACGGGATGGGTGCTGCTGCCCCATGGGGCAGAGGCAGGGTCTTCCCTACCCGTAGTTATAGGCGGGGGGCAGCGGGTAGGGGATTCGGGTGCGGGGCATGAGGAAGAGGGTGCGCAGCAGGTGCCAGGCGCTGCAGGCCGCCATGAAGAGGAACATGGTCCGCAGGGACAGCCCGTGCCCATACAGCACCTACGGACGGGGGCGGGGACAGGACAGGCTGGTCGGCCACCCGCCATTGTCCCACCCTGGGGCCACAGTCCTGTATAGCCCCGCTGTGTCCTCATGATGGCCCCAGCAGTGGCTCAATGGTGGCCCCGGCCATGTCCCCAGTGGTGGCCCAACTGTCACCATCTCTGTCCTCAGCCCTCCTCACGGTGCCTGTGGGGGCTGGGCCCCTGGGGACACCCAGCACCCCGCTGTGCCCACCTTGATGATGAGGAAGATGGCAGATGAGGAGTCGAAGGCCCCATTGTAGAGGGTGATGATGATGGAGCGGTACTTCCCAAAGAGATTGCCCACCTGGCATGGAGAGACCCCCCCTGTGCCATCAGGATCCCCCAGCACTGGGTGTCCCGGCCACTGACTGGGGGTCAGGGTGCTGGGAACTCACCTGCATGTTGGTGAGGATGAGGAGGATGCCGCCCACCGACAGCATGGACATGGCCGGGAAGAGCAGCACCGACAGCCCTGGAGACACAGGGGTCAGCGGGCACAAGGGGGGTCCCCAACAGGTCCCCCCCAAAGCCCACGGGGTCTCACCTGGGGTGGAGAAGGCAATGAGCAGGGTCCCGCAGGTGTAGAGGGAGCTGCAGGGTGAGGACAGTGGTGACAACTGGGGCAGGGTCCTGGGGAGGGTGGCACCCCCACACCCCATCCCACCCAGCACCCCAATATCCCATGAGTGCTCCTGGGGACACCGGGGGAGCCCTGGGGACATCAGGGAGACCTGAGGGCATTCAAAGGGCTGGGGGCAATGGGGGTGTGGGGGACACACAGGGGACAATTGGTGGCATTGGGGGGCAGGTGCCAGAATGGGCTGTACCCCAACACCAGCACCATTGGACAGTGTGGGTCCCCCTGGGCTCACATGGGGGCTCCCCCCACCATGGGTCCCCCCGCACAGGCAGGGCCCTGACTCCCCCACCCCGCCTGCCCTCTCCGATAACACCCACACTTGATAACAGCCCCAGCACCCTCACAACACCCGTTCACACACCCCCCCAGCACCCAGGGGTGACCCGGCACTGCCCCCCACTCACATGGCAATGAGGCGAGCAACGGTGGTGCCGAAGCGGTCAAAGATGAAGCCCATGGGGAAGGTCATGAAGTTGTTCATGAAGGAGCCGATGGTGAAGACCAGGGAGAACTGCTCATCCTGGCGGCTGCAGTCTGCGGGGCGGCCGTCAGCAGGGACAGGGACACGGGGACACGGGGGGACAGGGCACCCCAGGGCATACGGACAGTGGGGACACAGCCATGGGGACATGGGACAGCCCAGGCAATGGGCACACTGTGGGCATGGGGCACCGCAGGACATCAGGACAGTGGGGACACGGGCACTGGGATAGTCAGGACACAGACTACTGCAGGGCATAGGGATAGCAGGGACATGGGGCACCCATGGGGCATCAGGACAGTGAATGGGACATGAGATTGGGGACAGTGGGGACACAGGCATGGGGACCATGGGGAAACACGTGCGTGACACCCAGCACACACAGGAGGACAGCAGGGATATGGGGACACAGCACCGCAGGACATGGGAGAGTGGGGACCCAGGGATTAGGACAGCGAGAACCTGGGGCACCACAGTGCATCAGGGACACGTGGCACCCGGGACACGAGCACCCCAGGACACAAGCACCCCAGCAGGGCACCGCTGGGGCCATACCGAGCTGCTCAGTGCCATTGGGGCCAGCGGGCTGGCACCACTCCTTGAAGTACTGCAGGTCCTTGAGGACGAAGACGAGGGAGGCCCAGCCGAAGATGAGGCCGCAGAAGGCACCGCACTCCAGCAGCCCCGAGAGCAGCGTCCCCAGGCGCTTGGGCAGCCCCGCGCTGCCCCCCGCCATGGCGCCGGCACCGCGGACCTGCCGCGCCTGCGGGCACACACACACCGGTCACTGGTACCTGCGCTGTAACACCCAGCACCCACACCGTGGCACCCAGCACACGTAAAGGTCACCAGCACCCACACCGGGTCACTGGCACCCACACCAGGTCACTGGCACCCACACCGGGACACCGGCACACACACCGGGACACCGGCACACACACCGGGTCACCGGCACCCACACCAGGTTACCGGTACCCACACCGGGTCACCGGTACCCACACCGGGTCACCAGCACCCACACCGGGTCACCGGCACCCACACCGGGTCACCGGCACCCACACCGGGACACCGGCACCCACACCGGGTCACCGGCACCCACACTGGGTCACCGGCACCCACACCAGGTCACCGGTACCCACACCGGGACACTGGCACTGGCACCATGACAGCTGGCACCACACTGTGACAGCACCCACACCGTGACACCTGGCACCCGCACTGGTCACCAGCACACACACCGGGACACCCACACCATGACACCCTCAGCACCTGGGCACGTGGCCAGTGGGCAAAGGCCACCGTGGTCCCAGCAATGCCCCATGTCCATGGCCACCGGCGGCTGGCACTGGTCCCCAGCATGCCACAACACGGGCAAGGACCCTGCTTGGCACCGGGACTTTGCACAGGTGTGTACATGGGCTCACACATATACATGGGCTCACACACATGCACATGCATGCCCATGTGCTGGCCCCCCCTGTACCCCCCACCCACCTGCACAAGGCCAGGCCTTCCCGCTGTCACAGTCGCCGCCGCCGAGCTCAGACCCACACCGCACGCCCGCACCGGCACAGACCCCACTAATCTGCTGGGAGCACCCATGGCCCCCCCCGGGGCTGCCGGGCCCCGATAGCGGCTCGGTCCCCCCCGCCGCACGGGGACCCCCCCGCGGCCGCCCTATCTGCCGGCACCAGCCCGTCCCAGGGACCAGCCACCTCCCCTGGCACGGCCGCGGGACCGTGGTGCGGTGCCGCCGCACACCCTGGTGTGAGCACCGCCAGCACCGCACCCCCCGGGACACCGGCACCCCCCGGAGCTGGCACAGCCCCTGGGAACCCGGCGTGTCCCAGCGGGGGCCCTGGCACAGCCCTGAGCACACGGGCACTGTGCCCGGCGCTGGCACTGCCCCCGGGACAGGGAACCACCCCTTGGGGCCCCGGCACAGCCCCTGGGGACACAGCACAGCCCCTGGGGACACAGCACAGCCCTTGGGGACCCCGGCACAGCCCTTGGGGACACAGCACAGCCCTTGGGGACCCCGGCACAGCCCTTGGGGACACAGCACAGCCCTTGGGGACCCCGGCACAGCCCCTGGGGACACAGCACAGCCCCTGGGGACACAGCACAGCCCCTGGGGACACAGCACAGCCCTTGGGGACCCCGGCACAGCCCCTGGGGACACAGCACAGCCCTGGGGACACAGCACAGCCCTTGGGGACCCCGGCACAGCCCTTGGGGACACAGCACAGCCCCTGGGGACACAGCATAGCCCCTGGGGACACAGCACAGCCCCTGGGGACACAGCACAGTCCCTGGGGACACAGCACAGCCCTGGGGACACAGCACAGCCCTTAGGGACCCCGGCACAGCCCCTGGGGACACAGCACAGCCCCTAGGGACACAGCACAGCCCTTGGGGACCCCGGCACAGCCCTTGGGGACACAGCACAGCCCCTGGGGACACAGCACAGCCCTTGGGGACACAGCACAGCCCTTGGGGACCCTGGTACAGCGCTTGGGGACCCGGCACAGGCCTTGAGGACCCCAGCACGGCCCGTGGGGACCCCAGCATGTCCCTTGGAGACCCCTGCTTGGCATCTCCGGGACCCTGTGCCACCGCCGGGGACCCAGTCATGCCCCCAGGGACCCTGGCACAGTGCTGGGGACGGTGGCACGTCCCCTGAGGACACCAGGTCACCCGCCAGGCACCCCAATGCTGCCCGGGGACCCTTCGCCCTCATGGAGACACCCGGTCAAAACCAGCCAACCCCCTCACGTGGCTGGGACCTGCCGTCCCTTGGTGTCACCGCTGTGGCCGGTGGCAAGGCCACGTCCCCGGCCCGGCCCCAGCCCCACTCACCCACCCAGAGCCCCCCACCGAGAGCGGTGCCGGTGTCCCGGGGTCCCGTCGGTGGCCGGTCTGGTGTAATGGCCGCTAATGAGGCCTCATTACAGCGCCGGCGGCGGCTAAAGATTAACCAGCCCCGGGCAGATGGTGCCGGGCCCGGGGGGGGGCAAGAGCTCAGCGGGGACAGCGGGGCGGCAGTGGGGCATTGCCGGGGACCCCTCTGCACCCACTGCGAGTGTCATTGGCCACCAAAGCCATGATGGCAGCCCCGACATACCCGTTACCCCAAACCATGCTGGTTATCTCAAACCATACCAGTGTCCCTGAGCCGTACTGATGTCTCCTGACCATACTGGTATTCCCAAGCCCTACTGGTCTCTCCTGGACATAGTACTGACACCCCCCCCCCCCCCCCCATACTGGTAACACCCCCACAAGGGACCAGAGGATCCGGAGCCCTGGCACTGGTGCCCCCAGCCCCTCCCAGCTGTGCTGGCCCTGCCGTGTCCCCCAGGGCACCCCGAACAGTGACTGGGGTCAGGTGGGGACAAAAGGGCGCCCCTCCCGCGCCGTGTCCCGGGGCTGGCTCCGACCTCCTTCGTTTTAATCATTAATTGTGGCCGAGGCCGGTTCCGTCCTGCAGGGACCGGCGGGTCCCCGCCTGCGGGAGCGTGGCTTCTCCAGAGGCTGCTCTGGGGCTGGGCTTCAGGTACCCTGCGGACCCTGCCCACGCCGCTGCCCTCCCGTGGGGGGGGGGTGGTGCCCTGGAGTGGGCCGTGCCCCACTGGGCAGGGCTGGGGGCAGCGGAGTGGGGCGAGGGGACAGGCGGACGGGCGGGCCCCTGCCTTCGCCCGTGCACGGAAAGGGGAAGCAGCCCTGGGGGCCAGCAACCAGAGCCCTGAGAGGCCTTACGGAACTGGGAGGGAGAGCACGTGGTGGCGGGGTCCGGAGGGGCCCCCCGGGCATAGCCGTGCCCCACGGCCCCGACCCAGCCCCGCGGCCCCGGCCCCACAGCCCCCCCCCTCCGCAGCCCCGCAGCCGCTCCCCCCGGGCCCCCGGAACCGGCCCTGGCCGGGCCCACGCGGTTCCCGCGCTCCGCTCGGCTCCTCCCGCCACCCCCCCCCCGCTCCGTCCGTTACTCACCCTCGGCGCGCGGCCCGGCGCGGCGGGGAGGAACTGGCGCTGCCCCGCGCGTGCTCCCGGTGCCGCCGGTGCCGCCGGTGCTGCCCGCCCCTCGGCGGCGGGCGGAGCGGCCCTGCCCGGCCCCGCCCCCGGTGCGGCGTTGCAGGAGTGGGGGGGGACGGACGCGGGAGGCGGCCCCGGTGGAACGGCCCCGGGGCACCGCGTGGGGCCCGGTCATGTCCCGGGTGAGGCCCCTCCCCGCGTGCCCCCTCCCCGCCGCGTCAGCGCCGCACCCCCCCGGACGCCCCCTTCTTGCTGATGTCCCTGAGGTGCCCTCCATCGGGGTCACCCCTGGGTCACCCCTGGGTCACCTTCAGTCACCCTTAGGTCACCCTGGGAGACCTTGAGCCAACTTAGTTCACTCTTGGGTCACCCTCGACCACCCTTGGGCCAGTATGGACCAGCCCAGGGCCACCCTTAGGCCACGTTAAGCCTCCCCCTGGTTCATGTTGGGCCACCTTGGGTCACCCTTGGGTCACCTTTGGTCACCTGGGCCACATCTGAGTCACCTTGGGTCACTTCAGGTCACCCGTGGGCCACCTTAGACCACCATGGAACAGCCCTGTGCCATCATTAGGTCACCTTGGGCCACCTTAGGCCACGCCTGCGACACCTTGTGCCACTGCTGGGGCTGTCCCCATGCACACCTGCCTCCACCTCACCTTGAGCACTCCCCTGTCCCTCCCACCACCTTCTTCTTGGCTGCCCACGTCAAGTCCGCTCTTCCATCCATCCGTCTGTCTGTCTGACTGTCTGTCTGTCTTCCCACCACCTCATCCTTCCGCCCGTCCATCCACCAGTGCTTGCAACCGCCCATCCTATCCCCACCCTCCAGCCCATCTGTCTGTCCATCACCCACCAGTCTGTCCGTCACCCATCCATCTGTGTGTCACCCGTCCATATGTCCATCACCTGTCCATCTGTCTGTCACCCATATAACCGTCTGTCACTCATCCATCTGCCTGACACCCGTCCATCTGTCCCCCTCCCGGACACATCTGTCCCCAACCTCAGCTCCATTCACCCTCGCTCCCATTCAGTGTCTGTCTCTTCCACCACCCTCTGCTTGCCCTGCCCATGCCCTGCTGGCCCTCCTGCCTTCACCTGCCCTCCCTCCACTCATCCAACCCTCTGTACTTTCCTGTTGTCCTCCATCTGTGCATCCCCCCATCCATCCATCCTCTCAAGCTGTCCTTCACCTCTCTGGCCCTTTCTCCAGTTGCCTTCCACCTATCTGCCTGTCCCTCTGTCCTATCCTGTTGTCCTCCACCTGTCTTGTCCCTCTGTTCTGCTCTCAGCTATCCTGTGCTCATCCATCCATCCATCCATCCCTCCCTCCCTCCACTGCCCACCCCCGCTCACCCCATCCCCATGTCCCCATGGAGTCGGACCGAGCCCCCCCGGGCTGTGGGGCGGTACCGGATGGCAGCCCCTGAGTCAGCCCCGCGCCTCCCGCGCGCGGCCCACGCGTGGCGGCCGCGGCAGATTGTGGCATTTCACACGCCGGAGCCGGCGCCGCAAACACGCGCCGGTGCCAGCTCGTGCGCCGCAGCCTGGCGCGGACACGCGTGTGCCCCCCCTCGCACCCCACGTGGGCCTCAGTGCGGGGCACAAAGCGCACGGCCCCGCGCGGGGGGTGCCGCTGTCCCGGGTGGGAGCGGCGCGATCGGCACCAAGGACAGCGCCGGCGGCAGCACCAAGGACAGCGCCGGGTCCTGCGTGGGTGCGGGCCGGGACCCCCCTAGCGCCGTGCGCGCCCCCCGCCGCGGCACCCACCGAGGGCAGCCCCATGCGGGGGGTCCCGAGCTCACGGGGGTGCAGGGGCACGGCCCGCGAGCCCCACGACCGCAGCCCCCCCCCGCACCCCACGGCAGCCCCACGACACGGGCGGGGGCGCAGCCACAGACAGCGGCGTCCTCACCGCGGGTCACGCCCCCCCCCCCCCCCCCCGCAGTGGGTCCCGACCGGCGGCCTCCCCCTCCGAGCCCCGCCTCGCCTCCCCTGTCCCCTGTGTGCCCCCCCCCACGCGTGGCAGGCCGGCCCCGCAAGGGTTAATCGGCGGGGCCGGCGGCGGGGGGCGGAGCGCGGCCGCCCCGGGATAAGGCGCGGCGCGGGGCAGGGCTCAGCCCCACCGGAGCCGCGGGCAGAGCCGAGCGCAGAGCCGAGCCCACCCGTGCCCGCAGCCCACCCGTGCCATGCCCCGGGGCGGCGGCCGGGGCGAGCGGCCCCCCCGGCAGCGGCCATGAGCCCCGGGGCAGCGGGCAGCGCCTGAGCGGCGGCCCCGCCATGCGGCCCCCCACGGCTCGGGACCTGCCCCAAGGTAGGCGTGGGGGCGGCGGGGGCCCACGCGCGTCCGTTGACCCCCGGCAGGGCGGGGGGAGCCGCCCCGCGGAGCGCGGTCCCGGCTCGGAGCGCTCCGAGCTCTTTTGCCGGGCCGCCCGCGGCAGCGCGGGGTGCGGGTGCCCCGGGGGGCGCGGGGTGAGGCCGGTGCGGGGTGACCCCCTCCCCCGTGACCCACGGCGGCACCGAGCGCCTCCGGGGCGCGGAGCCCGGCGTGGGGGTTCCCCACGACCCACGGAGCGCTCGATGCCAGCCCGGGACCCCCATCCGCGGGTGTGGGTGCCCTGCCACCCACGGGTGCCTGGTGCCAGCCCAGCCCGACCTGGAGTTGCCCCATGAGCCACGGGGAGCTTGATGCCACCCCAAGAGCCCTTCTCCGGGGTGCGGGTGCCCCGCGACTCACGGGGTGTCGGATCCATCCCAGGACCCCCATCCCGGGGTGCAGGCACTCCACGACCCACCCGGTGCCACCCCCGGACCCCCATCTTGGGCTGTGGGTACCACATGGGGTGCTCGATGCCACCCCAGGCCCCCTAGCTCCGAGTGCTGGTGCCCCAGGGGGTGGTCGATGCCACCTCAAGCTCCCCCACCCTGGGCTGTGTCTCCCTCTAGACCCACAATGCAGCTCAGTGTGAGGATGCCGCTGGACCCACAGCGCACCCCAACCCCCCCCCCCCATCCCTGCTTGGGGTGCTCGGAACCACACTGAGCCACCCAATCGCGGTCAGCGCGTGCCCCACACCTCACCGGGGTGTGCACCGCGGGTTCCATGGGGTACCCCGGGGCTGCGCAGCGGTTCCATAGCAGGACTTCGGGGGGGGGGGGGGGGGGGGGGTGTGGGGTGTGTGTATGGAAGGGGGGGTGCACCGGGAGCCGGTGACTTCAGCTCCCCACTGAGTCAGCCCGCGGCGACGGGGGAGTGACAGATGGGACGCGGGTGGGGGGCGCACGGCGGTACGGGGCTGAGCAGATGCCTCTGTGGGTGGGTGGGTGGGTGCCCCCCCTCCCCATAGCGCAATAGGGGGAGGGGAGAGGGGGGTGGCCACCCTCCGGTGCACCTCCGGTGCACCGGAGGGGGCCACCCCCCTCTCCCCTCCCCCGTTACCGAGAGCATCCCCGCATCCCGGGCATGGGGCCAGGCGCCCGGGGTTGAATTATGGATGAAGCTCTCGGGTTGCAGCCCCGAGGGGGAATGGATGGATATGGAAAGGAAAGGGGGGGGGGGGTGTTGGACGGGATGGGGGGGGGGGGGGATGAAACGGCGGCTGCTGCTCGTGTCAATGGCGAGAGCGTCAGCCCGCGCGCCCACGCGTGCCCCTCCCCGCACGTGGCCGCGGCACGCGGGCACGTGGACACCCCACACCCCACACCCCCTTTGTCCGGTTGAGGGGGGGTCGGTCCCATGGGGTTCATGGTCCCATGGAATGGGGATGGTCCTGATGGGGGGGGGGGCTAGCTCCGTCGGGTGGGGATGGTCCCATGGGAATGAAGTCCCAGGGGGTGAACACAGACGTGGGGGTCCCTGGCCCCGTGGGGTGGCCAAGGAGCCTTGGGGGTCCCATGGGAGTGTAGCTGTGGGTAGCAGGTGTGGCCCCAGGGAGGTCCCAGGGGGGCAGAAGTAAATGAGGGGGGTGGTTTTGGGGTGCCTAGCCTGGATGGTCCTGCAGGATGGGCACAGAGTGATAGGGTGGGCATGGCCTTGTGGGGCTCCTGGGGGGAAGTGTGGCCCTGCCGGCTCCTGGGGCCATGGTACTATGGGGTAGGATGGCTCTTGGTGGGAGGCATTGGGGAACACAGCTCTGTGGGGCTGGTGTGGGCCTGGGGAGTGCTTCTAGGGGTACTCAGTGCTTTGAGGTGGGCATGGATGTGCAGGATGGGCATGGCCTGATGGGGTAGGCATGGGCTTGGGGCCTCCTGGGGCTGCATGGCCCCATGGGTGGTAATGACCTTGGGGTTTTCCATGGACTCCATGGCCTTATGGGTGGGCATGGCCCTGGGGGGCTACTATGGGTGTCCAGCCCTACAGAGTCATTGTAGACCTGGAGCTCTCCACGGCTTTATGGATGGCACAGTGCTGGGGGCCTCCATGGGGCTTCCAGCCCTATGGTGCAGTCATGGCCTAGGTGTTCTCCATGGGCTCCATGGTCTTGAGGGTGGGCATGGCCCTGGGGAGGTCCTATGGGTGTCCAGCCCTGCGGGGTGGTCATGGCTGAGGAGTTCTCCATTAGCTCCATGGCCATGAGGGCAGGCATGATCCCGTGGGGCTTCATGGCCATGAGGGTGGGCACGATCCTGCAGGGCTCCATGGCCATAGGGGTGGGCA